>NC_057951.1:13279828-13392328 GCF_018555375.3 Anguilla rostrata | reverse complement strand
ACACATACACAGAGACACACACACACACGCGCACACAGACACACACACGCGTGCACACAGACAGACACACACACATACACACACACACATACACAGAGACACACACGCGCACACACACGCACACACACACACACACACGCACACACACAGAGACACACACACACACACACACATACAAAGAGACACACATACACACACACAGAGACACACACGCACACACACATACACAGAGACACACACGCACACACACACACACACACAGCACACACACACACACACACATACACAGAGACACACACACACACACACACACACATACACACACACACACACACACACACACACACACACACACACGCACACACGCACACAGAGACACACACGCACACACACACACATACCCACGCACACACACACAGCTTTCAGAGCGTGTGCCACCATCGGGGAGAGGATTAAAAGGGAAGTGGAAGCATATTTCGCTGTCTGGGAAGCAGTTCCTCGCACACCGAGCCTCGTGCCACGTCTCGCATTCATTTCCACCGGACCCTGCGAGACAGAGAGGGGCGGCAGCGCTCGCAGGAAGTGAGATGGATTCATCAGATTTCATTCAGAAGCAGAGGAAATTAGCATTTTTTTTTTTTTTTTTGCACACGCTTTATTCACTCGCAAAACGGATCGCATGCATAAAAGATGAAAATTAGAGAGAGTGGATTTTTATCATTTTTAAATGCCTTTTATATGCACAGTGAAGGGCGAGCAGGAAGCAGGGCGAACAGGACGTGTTGGTCAGTGCTGAGTGGTGTGAGAGAGGCGATACAGGCTTTAATGCGGACCAGCATGTGAAGGGGAGTTTTGGGATTAAACTTTTGTTTCTCAGGGCTCCAGGGCCCTGTGGGGTACCCGCTACCTGCCCGTAAACACCTGAGCACCGCCCCAATCCCGCGCAGGAGGCGCTGGGGCCGACGCCCGGTCAGCTTCCCGCTGGCTTTCTGAGCGCGCTCATTAGTCGCTGGAGCGCCCGAGCGGCCGCGCAGCCTGGAGCTGGCGGATATGGGTCTGAGGTTCAGAGACTGCAGATCATTAAGAGCTTTACTCCCACAATCCGGGATGGGGGGGGGCTCCGTGAGGGCGTGCGAGAGGCGCGATTTCGCTTCCCCTGTCCGTTCTGCTGTCCCAGCTTCACCTTTCTAACCCCAAAACAGCACAGGGAAGGAAAAAAAAAACTAAAGCGAGTAAAACTTTGTCCTGCTTTCCTGCTTGCTCGTTTGTTTGGGTTTGCAGCGTTTGATAATAAGCTGCCCAGTGTGCTTTGCCCTACACAGCCCCGGTGTCAGCCTGTGCCAGGCACGATGTCTCTGGCTGTCGTAGGAGTGTCTGAATCAGCCGGGGCACAGCCCTGCACAGTGATGATCTCCTTAGAGCAGTGCCTGCGTAATATTACAGCGGGAAATGCAGGCTCCGCTGTCTTCAGCTCGTTAAGCTCGTTAAACACCAGCGCCTTTGTTTAAGACCAATTACCTGCTGTAATTGGTGAGATCTGTGAAATTGTCGCGCAGTGATTCAGCAACATTTATTGTTAATGAGCGCCTTAAATTACGCATTTATTGGGCAGTAACCGGATTGATGGTGTAATGAGTTTACTGGGGCTTTTCCTCAAGGCTGCACCCTCTGTAACAGTACAGAGAGCACAGACCCGTCCGTGTGCAACGGCACTGACTCCAGGCAGCACAGACCCGTCTGTGTGACAGCACTGACTCCAGGCAGCACAGACCCGTCTGTGTGACAGCACTGACGTCCTGTTCCCCAGCGTGTGGAATCTGAGTAATCCCACAGGATGCGGCAGCAGGGCTCTACTGCAGAATAACTCCCCGACAGCTGAACCACACTCTGAATCCCAAGAATCTGAAACGCGGGGGGGGGCGGGGGGGGGGTCCTGTCTGAAGGGCTCCCTGGTCCCCCTGCTACTGAAGTGGACCCCCTTTTATATCTGGCACTTTCAGCACACCGCTGGCATGACCATGACTCACCAGCCATTCAAACTGTGAAACAGTGTGTGTTTCAAAAGCATGGGTCGCTTACAAGGGTTGTACTAGAAGGAAAGTGTTGCTAAATGTGGGAGAGGCTGGCCCGTGTGGAGGCTGGTTATTGTTTGTAGGGGCGGTGCTCTCCCCTGACTGGGGCCAACCGGCAGCTGCGTGTGTGTCAGGATGCCGCACGCCCAAGGCCAAGCTGATTTCGGGAGCCCCGTGTCCCGGGTCAGTTTGGAATGTCAGACCCGTAGCTGAGGACAGGGGAACAGACAGGGCGCGCCCCAATGTGTGCGTATTCTACCAGGGGGCACGCCCCGGAACTGAGACTGCCATTTTAGGGGGAAACATTCAAAGGGCTTCATCCAAACAGGATGAATAAAATCCTACAGACTGATCCGTGTCTTCTCATACCAGACTCTCTCCCCAGCCATGCAGAGATGTGGCTGTTCGCCTGGCCGTGGCTGCGGTGTGGAAGAGCGACAGGCTTCCTGTTTTTATCCCTCTCCTGTTCACAGCCCTGTTACACTGTCAGAAATGCACGTAAATGTACAAAAACTGTACCTATAGGGGTACACTGGCTTGTCACTTGGGTGGTACCCTCTCTCAAAGGTATGCCCACTGTACCCTTTACCCTTTTAGATGAGCACCAAGGTACTAGTATGGCCCAGTGGCGAAACATCAACAGGAACCATACCTTAGAGGCCTCTCTTACAGGCACTGTCTCTGTGTTTTCAGCTGTTTTGCAGCCCTGCCCCGTTAGTGAGCTAGTGTAGAGTTAGTGTTTTCTAACACATTGAGGTTTGGGTCGCCTGACTGCCTAATGCTAAAGCAAACAGTGGGTCTGTAAGCAGGGTCAGATGGTGCCGCCAGTGGCATGGAAACACGCACAATTTTGTTTTGGTTGGATAGTTTTCCTCCTGTGTCCACTGATGGGTGAGAGCCACGTTGAGCCGATTAGTGTGACATGAGATCTATTCACGTTTCAACACTGTGTGACATGAGATCTATTCACGTTTCAACACTGTGTGACATGAGATCTATTCACGTTTCAACACTGTGTGACATGAGATCTATTCACGTTTCAACACTGTGTGACATGAGATCTATTCACGTTGCAACACTGTGTGACATGAGATCTATTCACGTTTCAACACTGCGACATGAGATCTATTCACGTTTCAACACTGTGTGACATGAGATCTATTCTTGTTTCAACACTTTGTGACATGAGATCTATTCACGTTTCAACACTGTGTGACATGAGATCTATTCACGTTTCAACACTGTGTGACATGAGATCTATTCACGTTCCAACACTGTGTGTGTGTGTGTGCGTGTGTGTGAGTGCATGTAATCAGCAAAAAAGTTGAGCCTTAGTGGTTTCTGTCCTCTTGAATAGGTGGTCTCAATGTTTACCCCAAGTTCTGGCTTGTCAGGTTGACCCCTAAATAGACATTTAATCAGCTTCCTCAGTTCATTTCAACAAGAAAAAAAAACAATCATCACTGAACTTTTCTCGCTTTGTATTTTTAGCATTTTGCGGTTAGCGGTCATATCATACAGGCCGAAGAGGAGGCCATATGCTACTTCTGAGTCATAATACACATTGAATTTCATAACTAGTTTTTGTTGGTCTTGTTTAAATGGTTTACTAAGCCCCTCAGTTGAAACTTTGTGCATTTCGATTGTGAGGAGATGTGGCTGCGTATTGTTAGAATTGCTGAACTTGAACTGAACATACTGAACTTACTGAATGAATCTGCAGGTTTGATTTGATGCTGGATTGTTGTGATATTTCCCTGTTTTGACTTTAGATTAGACAGCTAGCCCTGACGTTCCCTTCTTGGCCTGCAGATTGAGTCTTGCGCGCTCACGCCTCCGTTCTCTGACCCCGGGCTGCGTTGGCTTTCTCTGCGATGGGCTCGGAGGCGATGGAGCCGGCTGTGCAGAGCTTCAGCGCTGGCCTTATCCTGGACGCCGCAGGTTAAGGCCTTTATACGGGAGATCTGACGCATTGCCACGACGCCTGTGACCTAAGCTGATGAAGGGGGTTTGCTCAACTTTTAATGGGCTTAACGGTAAACCAGTTCAGGCCTTGCTCTCTAATCTCCCACCACAGGCACTTCATACCTTTGTTTTCGGTCACGTTGGGGTGTTTGCATATTTCCTGTCTGTGCCGAGATTTCCCAAATCCCTTTGTCATGAAAATGAGATTGCATGAGGAGGGGGAAAAATAGATTTATTTCCTGTAATGAGTTGTTTTGTTTTGTTTTTTTTCCCCCAGCAATCCAGAGTAATTATTGCCTGTGTGGCTGACGAGAGTTTGTTTCCTTGGTATCCACCAGGGTTTGGTTCACGGCGGTGGGTGCAGAATGCTTGCCCTAGGTGTTTATCACGTTGCGCTGCGTGGAAAGGGCACTTCAGTGTGTAGACTTCTGCCCTTGCCCCAGCGCGGCCTGTAGAATAGCAGCACTGTGTTACGATGCAGTGCTAGTGAGCCGGTGAGAGAAGGGAGCGTGTGCAGGGAGGACGGGAGCGTGTGCAGGGAGGACGGGAGCGTGCGCAGGGAGGACGGGAGCGTGCGCTGGGAGGACGGGAGCGTGCGCTGGGAGGACGGGAGCGTGCGCGGTGGGAGGCGGGCGGAGCGGGCGTGTGGGAGGACGGGAGCGTGCGCATGGGAGGACGGGAGCGTGTGCAGGGAGGACGGGTGCGGCGTCTGGGAGGACGGGAGGGTGTGCTGGGAGGACGGGAGCGTGCGCTGGGAGGACGGGAGCGTGCGCTGGGAGGACGGGTGCGTGTGCAGGGAGGACGGGAGCGTGCGCGGGAGGACGGGAGCGTGCGCTGGGAGGACGGGAGCGTGCGCAGGGAGGACGGGAGCGTGCGCAGGGAGGACGGGACGTGCGCTGGGAGGCGGGAGCGTGCGCTGGGAGACGGAGCGTGCCTGGGAGGACGGGAGCGTGCGCTGGGAGGACGGGAGCGTGCGCTGGGAGGACGGGAGCGTGCGCAGGGAGGACGGGAGCGTGCGCTGGGAGGACGGGAGCGTGCGCTGGGAGGACGGGAGCGTGCGCTGGGAGGACGGGAGCGTGCGCTGGGAGGACGGGAGCGTGCGCTGGGAGGACGGGAGCGTGCGCAGGGAGGACGGGTGCGGCGTCTGGCTCTCTCTCGCGCGGGACAGCGGGGGCAGCTGGCAGTCTGGCCTCGCGTGTCCCCTGCTGGAGGGAGGGACCGGCGGGTCAGTCCCGGGGGCACTGAGTGCAGTTCGGCTCCCCCTCAGCGGAGATGGACAGAGACGCTCCCCGAAAAGAGGGGGCGGGGGGCACGGTCTCTTAGGGTACAGAGGGCGGGTCTGTCTCTCTGGCCATTCCCTAAATTAGTAATGGAATGTTGTGGCTGCCATCGCTATCAGCAAATGTTGTCCTGAGATTAATATCTGTGGACCGGGCATTTCCTGAAGGCCTGGAAGTGTCTGCAGGTGCTGTGTGGATCACATGTCTGTGGGGCTGTACTCATGGACTCACAGTAGTCTAGTTAGATTTATATTTTTTCAGTTTTGTTGCCCGTTCACATGTAGTAGCCTCCACCGGTGGCGGCCATTTTGGCTCTGCAGTCAGCTGTTCTCCCCGGCCCGTGCGTTTGCTTCCTGACCAAACGGCCCCGTTCAGGCTGGAGTAAAGTGCATTTCCTGGTTCCCCTGACTGTGGCCTGCGAGCCGCGCGGTGTTCCCGCCGCTACGCCAGGCTGCGCGGTGCGTGCGTAACCGCCGGTTACCCTCTTCCCGCCCCATGCGCGTGTGGCGCAGGGTGTTTACACACCCCGGCTGGCTCGCCCTCAGGGTGCGGTGGCACGGTAAATCACAGCTCCGAGCCCGGGCGCCGGGGCCGGGGAGGGCAGCGGACGCTGTAATTGGATTCCGGAGAGTTCCGAGCGAGGGCCCAGGACGGCCGCCCGTCCCGTCGCGGGGAAGTACGTCCCAGAAAAGAAGCAGATTCCGGCTTACTTTACCCTCCCAGTCACCCCCCCCGGTGTGTGAGCGTTCCTCTGCTCCGTACCCTCTCCTGTGGAGGGGATGGGGCTCCCGCGCTTCAGAGCGTCCCGTTCAGAGCGTCCCGTTCAGCCGTGTCCCGCCGTGGGCGGGGCAGGAGTTTGGGGAGCGTGGAGCTGGGAAACTGGGCTGGCCTCACAGGAGCGGCGGTTTGGGGCGTTTCCTGTTTCAGCCCCGGGGGAGAGCTGGCGCTGCGTGCGGGCTTGGATGAGCTGTGTTCTGCCAGTGGGCGCTGCGCGGTGGTAGTGGTGAGCCCGACGTGCCCACAGGGAGAGACAGCGGGACCGAGGTGTCCAACTCTGCATTTGGCGGGAAAAAAAGAAATAAATTTTTCCGCCTCGTCCTAAAAGCTTGTCCGGAAATATAAACACTACTGCACTCTGAGTGTGGATAATCTCTCCTGAGCGTGTCAGGGCTGCTCCTGGAGTTGCTGCTCTTTTTTTAGTGCTGAGGAGGATCTGGGGGTCCCAGAGGCGCTCCCTTCATTAACGGTGTCAGAGTTTCCCGCGCTGATTCCTCAGTGTGTGCCAGCGAGAGGAAGCCGCTCCAGATCTGAGGGGGGGTAGGCCTCTGATGGGCCTCTCTCTCTCTCCAGCGCTGCGTGTGAGGAATGGGCTCTGTGTGCAGGGCTCTTAATGATGGACTGATGCACGTGGATATATTCCCCTCTCTGTGTCTCTGAGCTTCCACTGCTTACTGTGCCTCACGTATTAGTGAAAGACAGTTTAAAGGAGTATATTTGCTATGCATGTTTATGTAACTTTACAGTATGTATGTGTGCAGATTTATGTGTGTGCTTGCGTGCGTGCGTGTGTGTAAGTGAGTGTGTGTGCACGTGTGTGTTTGTGTGTGTGAGTGAGCGTGCATGTCTGTGTGTGTGTGTGCATGTGTGTGTTTGCGTGTGTGAGTGAGCGTGCATGTCTGTGTGTGTGTGTGCATGTGTGTGTTTGTGTGTGTGAGTGAGCGTGCATGTCTGTCTGTGTGTGTGTGCACGTGTGTGTTTGCATGTGTGTGAGTGAGCGTGCATGTCTGTGTGCGTGTGTGCGTGTATGTGTGTGTGTGTGCGTGTGTGTGTGTCCGTTTCAGCGGTGTGTGTTTCAGTTGCTAATGGAGGATCACTGAGCCTGTCTCTGCCGCCCTGCTGTTAGAAAGCGTCCCGCCGGCTTCTGTCCTGTAACCTCCAGGGACAGATATTGGGGAACTCCTCAGGGGAGCAGGATTAGCTGTGTGAGGAGAGGAGGTGGGGGGGAGGCAGGGGGGCACAGGAGAGCGGACCCGGGTCGGGTGGGTGGGGGGGAAACGGGACAGTCCGAGGCTCAGATTAAAGGTTGAAAATGAGGTGGAATCCCTGGCTAGCGTTCGGTGGCTGACCCACATTCAGCTTTAATCTGAGACGCGGCTCCCTGCGTTATCAGCAGTGTGTGCGTTCCTGTGTACAGTGACTGCGTGTGCGTGTGCGTGTGTGCGTGTGTGCGTGTGTGCGTGCGTGCGTGCGTGCGTGCGTGCGTGCGTGCGTGCGTGCGTGCGTGCGTGCGTGCGTTACGCAGAGCACAAGTTACACTCAGCACAGTTTACACAGAGCACAGCTTATGCCCTCAGCTCAGGCAGAGGCATCGAGGTGCTGAATTCAGATGCAGAAAGCAGAGTATCTGTAGGCCGCTCTGAATCGCATCGCAGAGTGATTCACGCCATGACACACTCACAGATTGGATTATCTCCACTGGAGATGGTCAGGTGGGTGGCCAGCCTGCTGATTCATTTCTGTGTGTGTGTGTGTGTGTGTGTGTGTGTGTGTGTGTACCTGTGTGTGTGTGTGTACCTGTGTGTGTCTGTGTTGGGGGGGTTACGTTGCACTTCTCTCTAAATCTTCGGAGCTGATTCTGCCTCAGCACATGAGAGCTCTTCACAGCCCTGGTGCATGGTGGCTGGGGCCTGTCTGTCGCGAGTCTCTGATGGTCATACAGGCCTGCAGTAAGTCTGTGTGCAGTATGAACACTGCTGGCTCAGTGCTGTGCTTCTGCAGCCATGTTTGGTTTCAGGGAATATTTTGGCTGCGTGATGTTCTGTTCACACCCCCCCCCAAAGAGCAGATACAGTACTTCACTCTGCTTCGATTTTTGGACACAATGGGTTCTGATATTCAATGGGCCCACACACATAATTTGCTGGTTGTTCAGGTTTTCTGAAAGCATCCTAACGTATGATTTCTGAGTAATGCTAGAATAATCTGGTGTTAGACTGGTTTTAGCTCCTGTGTACACACAGTGTATAATAACTAAGTACACACTAGCTGCGTATGCACAAGTTGAGACTTGATGTGTCGTTCCTCAAAGGCCTTATTCCAATATGGCGATATTTGAGTGTTGGCTAAACTGGAGTTCCCTGGGGGAGGAGCTGTGGTTGGACGCGTGCTAATTGGTGTTAAGTTTAGGACAGGGCCAGACTTGCGCCTCACGCTCGCGCCTAGCGGGAGTTCGTGGGGGGTGGGGGGGAGCTGCGGTCCCGTTGGCGCCTGGCTGCAGTCCCAGAGTCCTCTCTGCCAGCCAGTGAAATGAGATTACGCTGTGAACAGTAATCATCCGTGTTCATCCCCCCTTCCTGTGGGGTCTGGCCGCACGCGTGCGGGGAGTAGGGTTGCCAGATTTAGAATTTGTCAAAACTGGACGACACGCACAGCTTGAGGCGTGATCTGGAAAGGGGTCGGGAGATGTTGGGCAGGGGGGGTGGTGGAGGGCGGTGGTGTCCTCCTCACCATGGAAATCGAATCATGATGCTGTTCAGGGAATCATTGACATGCAAATTCATTACACTCAACTTATTGTGTCAGTTACTCAGGACGTACATTACATTGTCCGGTGGGGACCACAAACGAAAAGTCTGAAAATCTGAGATTCTGAGCAGAAACCGGATGTCTGGCAACCCGAATGGGGAGGCCATTGGCTGCCGTTCGCCCTCAAGGGAAACGTGGGGCCGGCCTCCTGGTTGGACTGGATCAGGGGTGTCCAGTCTGATCTGAAAAGGGCCGGTGTGGGTGCAGGCTTTTGTTTTAGCTCAGCACTGCAACACCTGATTCAGCTAACTAACTAATCATGGTCTTCACTCAAGGCCTTTTGTGTAAATGGATTATTACGTACCATGAGCCCCCCCCCATTGCAGTCTGATCTGACTGCAGAAAGGGAAAAAATAGAACAAACTAAAAATCCCTGTTTCTCTGCTGCAGTAAATGCTATATACGACTCAGGGTGTTGAGACGCATATGAAAATTTAATCTCGGAGTAAACTTAGCGTCTATAGCAGTGGCCTCTTGAGTGAGGCCATTGCTCAGAAGGTCTAAAACTGTAAGGTCGAGGTTCTGCCAAACTCCACATCCAGGATCACTTGCGTCTAATTGATTGTCTCTAAACTTCACTTCCTCAACTCACAGCAAGCATTCCCCGCTCCTCCATGATTAATACGCCTTTGCACATTCTGGGATGTGTGGAGTATGACTCCATAACACTCCCTCCTCCATGAATAATTCATATCTGTTTGGCAGCGGGGTCAGCCAGCCTCCCATCGGCGGCTATGGATTTAAATATTTATGAAGTTATTAATAATGTATGCTTTTGCAACACCGTCGGTGTGATTGGCTGTTGGTACAAAACGAGGGCAGGGGGTTCAGCGGCTTCAATGAGGCTCAGAAAGCGCTTTGTGTGAAGCAGAACGACCTCATTCTGAAATAAGACCTGAAATGACTGCCCTCGGTCTGTTTGTCCCATTCACTGCAGAGCACACACAGGTCCCGTGTGGTCAGGAGCTGCTTGTGTTTGTTTAAATGTGATCAGCAAGTGCGTTTTGAAGTTCAGTCGCTGAGTTCACCAGGACTTGCTGCAGACCGGTGTTCTTTGAAGTGGGTTTGGAGGCAGTGTTCTCGTTCAGCTTGCCACAGCCCTACCTGAAGCTCTGCCGTCGTTTTGTATCTGATCACAACAAGGCGTCTTACTCGGCTAATCGGCCAGATATTTGATAATCGTGTTTTTGGCTCGTCATGCGAACCAGAAAACCAAGCCTGCTCTCATCTGTTATAGCGGCCCTCAGTCCTGTCCAGAGAGAGCTGGTGTGGCTGCAGGTGTGCAGGCGCCGGATTCTTGATTGAGGACCCTGAGTAGTTAACCAGTTGAGCCAGGTGTGGTAGTGCTGGGCTAAAACAAAAACCTGCACCCACACCAGCCCTTTTCAGATAAGCTGGCGGACCCCTGGACTGCGCGTGTGTGCTTGTGTGCCTGTACATGTGTGTGTGCCTGTGTGGGTGTGTGCGTGCGCACGCGCGTGTGTGTGTATGTGTGTGCATGTGTGCGTGCGTGTGCGTGTGTGTGTATGTGTGTGCCTGTACATGTGTGTGTGCCTGTGTATGTGTGTGCATGTGTGCGTGCGTGTGCGTGTGTGTTAGACTGGAGTCTGTCTCCACCCAAGCGTAGGGTTCTTGCGGATGCTTCTTCTTGAGAGAGGAGGGCGAGTGAATTCCCCTCTGAGCCGGCGCCTGTCCCGCGCCAGCGTTTTTGGGAGAGAGCCACTCCTGCTCAGACAGACGGCAGCTGCAGCAGGATTATCAGCCAGCTTCTGAGCACAGGAAAGACAATAAATAAATAAATAGATAATGCATTTCACCAAGAATCATTTCTGCATTTATCAGATGAAAATAGCATTGTTTATTTCGGGGAGTAGAAGCAGCTTCTTGTCCAATGGTATTGGACTCAGGTGTTGAGAAGGTTGAGGTGCACTGGGGTTTTAGAGATGATACCGGGGGGTGGGGGATTTGGGGGGTCCCTATTGTGTCTTTTCCTGCAGTTTTATACTTCTCAGGCTGATGGGTTATGCAGAACAGTACTCATCATGCGGTCAGTTTAAAATGTCATTTCCAAATGATCACACAGGGCGACAATAAAAATGGGTGACTCAAAACGTTCTTAATTTTGTAATTTTTCCTCGTAATACATTGTTCATTTATGAATTTTTTTCAGTGCTGGCGAGTTTTCGGGGGACACTTCAGCATGGCCTGCCGCTGGAGATCGGAGACACCGTGCAGATTCTGGAGAAATGTGAAGGTAACGTCCGTTTCCCCTGCAGAGACACCGAAACACGAGCGTGCACACACACATGCACACGTGCAAGCTTGCATACACACACACACACGCACTCATGCTCGCTTGCATACACACACACACATGCACACGTGCAAGCTTGCATACACACACACACATGCACACGTGCAAGCTTGCATACACACACACACATGCACACGTGCAAGCTTGCATACACACACACACATGCACACGTGCAAGCTTGCATACACACACACACATGCACACGTGCAAGCTTGCATACACACACACACACGCACACGTGCAAGCTTGCATACACACACACACACGCACTCATGCTCGCTTGCATACACACACACACATGCACACGTGCAAGCTTGCATACACACACACACATGCACACGTGCAAGCTTGCATACACACACACACATGCACACGTGCAAGCTTGCATACACACACACACATGCACACGTGCAAGCTTGCATACACACACACACACACGCACACGTGCGCGCTTGCATACACACACACACACACGCACACGTGCAAGCTTGTGCATGTACACTCATTCTACAAGAGAGCTACGTGTCCTGTGCACAGCTGGATCTGAGCACAGCAGAGCATCATGGGAAGTCTCGTGCAGCACAGCTGCAGTTGCCGTGCCTACGGGGGCCTGGGTGCCAGGCTGCTCTTGAACACGCTGCATTTTTATGACTGAATATCGTGTTTATTTGGGAACTGCGACCCGTGTTCCCGCTTCACCGCGAGGCGCCTTCTCTGGCTGCTCCTGAGGACGGCGTCTGTTCTGAAAGGGGCCGTCTGTTCCAAAGATGGCTGCCGTGCTCGCCGGGCGGAGCTCGCGGGGGTTAGCGGAGGGTTCCCTGTTTCCACGCCGCTGTCGCGTTTCCTTCTGAGGGGGCACAAGCTTCCTTTTCCTCATTTGGGCAACGGCTGGCAGACCAGTGCCTTTGTTGTGATGCAACAAATGTTTGATTTTTTTTTTCTGTTTATAGCCAAAAAGCCTTTGACGGTTCTTGCTGTCAAAAAAAGTCACAAGGAAATTTCTAATGATATTTATTAATCACTTAAAAAAAACTAACATTTTAAGAGGGAATATTTGGAAATTAACAGTAAAATTGAATTAAAATATAAATATATGGTTCTGCTTATATTTTCTGAGTCTTTGGAAAATACAACTAGTTCTCCTGCAAGTTCCAAAATTATGCAGTAAAGGCCACAATGATCTATTTGGACTATGGTTTGAGTATTTTACCAATAATCATCATTTTGTCTTGAGTCCTGTTTCTCATATTTTGTAAGTCACTTTGGGGAAAAAAAGCATCTCTACTGCAAAATGAATCCAATGTACTGTTATGTGAATGCAACCATTTATATATTTTCTGTATAGAAATTAGGATTATTCAAGTGAAAATGAACAGAAAGGATATTTTCTGAAGAGAATTTAATGCCTGGCCTGCTGTATTTAAACCTCTGTGAGGCTGTGGCAGCGATTGCCTCTGGTGCTGAACATTTCATCTGAGCAATAATGAAGCATTTTGTTTTGTTCTGTTCTCTGACTTGGTGCAAATCGAGTCATTTATTAGACCGGGGATACACAAATCCCTTCCTGGAGGGCCGATGTGTGTGTGTGTGTGTGTGATGTGTGCAGCTTTTGTTTCAACCGATTATTCTTTCTCTATGTTCTAAATGGCTCTATACACGTCTACACTGGACCACAGCATGCGTCTGCAGTCTAAGGATGTAGCTCAACACTGTATCAAAAATGTCAGATCAAAATGATTGGTGATAGCTGAAGAATTCCCAGAGTCCCAAAGTCCCAAAACAAACCGGGCCTCTCTATTAGACTGGTCTCGATTATGCTAAAGCAGCCCCCCCCCCCCCCCCCCCCCCGACTTATTTTTCCTGATGCGATCCCAAATTAATGTTCGGAAATTTGCGCAACCCCAACACTCCACCTACACACACACACACCTTGTGCCTAACAACACTGTTCATCTGTGACTGTATTGCTGATATACCATGACCTCTCATGCCTCATAGCTTTATTATAGTTGGGTTTTTGTGATGTTTGCCGTATAGTAGCCTACATTCGCATAGAGGAAAAATTACAAAAAAATGTCATCCCCATATCATGCTCCTCTGTTTAAAACCCTGGGTTAAACAGAGAACCATTTCTCATGTACAAAACTGTTTTTGCAAAAATAAGATGACGGAACAAAATATTTAGGTAAATGGGTCTGTGTGGCACAGTGAGTGTCTTCACTTGGACTGAGTCTACATGAGTCTCAAAGGCAGAGCCTGGCCTGGGAAGGCATCTCAAAATGTCCGACTCTCAGTCTGCTGATCTTACCCTGTCTTGTTTCTCCAGGGTGGTTCAGAGGATTTGTTCTGAAGAATCCCAGTGCCAAGGTGGGTTGTTCAACACTTTCTTACATGCAGTGTGTACTGTCTCCCTCTCTCTCTCTCTCTCTCTCTCACACACACACACACACACACACACACACATGCACACAGTCCATTTCAGATGTCTATTAACCTTTATAGTTTGCAGGTTAGGGTTTTGTTGACATGATTGAATTGACAATGTAACTGTAGATGAAATGCTTATTTGTGTAATGGTTTAATAACAGATAAATCAACCTGCTTGTCTTTGTCTTGTCCCTGCAGGGAATCTTCCCATCGAGCTACATTCACCTGAAAAATGCACAAATCAAGAACAAGGGGTTTGTAATGACTAGCGTCTATTAATCAAGGATTGACAGTCTGATTATAGCTGTTAGTCAGGAGGACTGTAATTAATTCTGTCAAAGAAACCAGAGAAAAACATGTGATTGATGCTGTTATGAAAGAAAGAAAGATTGAGTGTCATTTATTACTTTGACCGAATGCCTACCTGTGAGGAAGTGTGAGAGTGGCAGACGGGTTACCTCTCAGCCCGCTGCAGCTGATCGCTGTGGGTTTCACTCAGAGAAGGTGGCAGTTGCGTTCGGCAGTTACAGGCTTCTCTCTGATCCCACAGGCAGTTTGAGACGGTCATCCCCACCGAGGACTCCATCGTCACGGAGATGACCTCCACCCTGAGGGACTGGGGCATGATGTGGAAGCAGCTCTATGTGGTACGGAGTGCTGTGCACACGCAACACGCAACACGCTAAGCCCGTGCCAAAGGAGGCGCTGCAAGGGTCGTCTCAGGGTCACGGGACCTGCGCCCGGGACTGTCTCAGTTTGGTCTGCTTCTGGTCTGCAAAGTGCAGCATGAAAGCATCGTGTCTGTCAGTCACGTATTTACAAACCTTTGCATTTTGCTGACACTCTTCGAGAGTGACTTGCTTTTCAATGCAGGAATTTCCTAACATGTCCTTGTCCCCCGTCCCCCTGTCCTCCCGTCCCTGTCCCGTCCCTGTCTCCTCCTGTCCCCGTCCCCCTGTCCTCCCGTCCCTGTCCCCCGTCCCCCTGTCCTCCCGTCCCTGTCCCCCGTCCCCGTCCCGCCGTCCCCGTCCCCCCGGCTGCAGAAGAGTGAGGGAGACCTGTTCCACCGGCTCTGGCACGTGATGAACGAGGTGCTGGACCTGCGGCGCCAGGTGCTGGTGGGTCACCTGACCAACGACCGCATGAAGGAGGTCAAGCAGCACATCACCGCCCGCCTGGACTGGGGAAACGAGTGAGTGAGAGACCTGTCCCCGTGACCCGAAACGCACCCCTCCCTCCCTCCCTCCCTCCCTCTGTGGGCTCACTGCATCGGCTCTGCATCCCAGCTGGACAGTGTGATGTGATAAGCAGACCCTTGTCCAGCAGAGCTGCTCTTTTGTACACATGGTATGCAGGCTGTGCTGTGACATTCTGCAGTGACTCTCCTGTGAATCATTTGTGGCTCTACTGTGACTCTCATCAACTCCTCTTTGACTCTCTTGTGACTCCTCTGTGACTGATTGGACTCTCCTTTGACTCTGCTGTGACTCTTCTGTGACATGGCTGTGACTCTTGATAACTCCTCTGTGACTCTGCTTTCTCTGCTGTGACTCTGAATCTGCTGTAACTCCTCTGACTCTCCTGTGACTCCTCTGTGAATCTGCTGTGACTCTGCTTTCTCTGCTGTGACTCCTCTGACTCTCCTGTGACTCCTCTGTGAATCTGCTGTGACTCCTCTGTAACTCCTCTGACTCTGCTGTGACTCTCTTGTGATTCATTGTGTCTCGTGCGGTCGGGCAGGCAGCTGGGCCTGGACCTGGTCCCCAGGAAGGACCTGAGCATGGTGGACCCAGATGACATCAGTGTCACGGAGCTCTACAAGCTGGTGGGTGTGCCCTTCGACTGCCGCTTGCTCTCGCGCCGAGCGGATCAGAACTCCCCGTTTCCACGGCAACCCCGGCAACCCCTGCGCGCGGCCTCACGCGGAGAGCGGTCTGAAATGCCACCGCTGTTGACACAATCGAGCAGCCGAACCCGCCTCTGTAAACACAGGGCTTCGGGTCAGAGGCATGGCGTGGGTCTAATACCCTGCGCGCTGAGAAATGATAGTGATTAAGAACAAGATAACACGGCGCAGGATACGTAATTACTGCTGCCTGCAATGGAGCAACAGATATTACGCTGTTTTGCAAGGTGAGGACATTGCTGCTTAATTAATTCATTTAATGTTGAGGGAACATCATTAGTGGAGGTAAACAAGGACACCTGCGGAATGGTTTCCTGGTAACGTGCGTATGTTGGAGAGAGAGAGAGATGTATATATATGTTGTGGCGGTCCCCTCTCTGCTGTGCAGTTGGAGGACTTCAGATGGAGTGTTAAAGACGTGTTTCCTTCGGAAACTCTACAGAGGGGAACAGTTCCTGTCACTAAATTCCATCATTGCTTGCACCTCTTCACTCCAGATCCAATTTGGAGCCACGGACTGTGGCAGAACCAACCCTCAATGCTCCCTCCCCAACACCACCACCACCTCCAACACCACCACCACCACCACACCCAGACGTTTAAAAAATGCTGCATCAGATTCCTGCAGGCTGGTGTCAGCCGTCCTGGGGAGGGTGTGTGTTCTGGTGTGTGTGTGTGTGTGTGTGTGCGCGCGCTCTGGTGAATGCTTCAGTTGCTGCGGGAGCCATGTATCGTGTAGGACAGGGAGAGCTGGTGCTGAAGATGGAGGTTTTTTTGTGGAGGAGGAGTTTTGCCTGAGTGGGTGGTGAAATGGAAGTTGAAATGAGTCTTGGGGGGCTCTGATTCTCCTCCTGGGAGATTTCTGCGTCTCTGACCCTGCTGAACGTCGTGTGCTGTGCCTGCGTATCTGGGCCAATTACAGCTGGAGTCAGGCTGACTGAGGACCTGCCGGCCCTGAAATTAAACCTGAATATTTCGGTCCTTCCTCTGAAAATAATTAGCATCCCTTGTATTTAAAACCAAACTGTACCCAGAAATGAACACCGTAGTTGTGTTTGTCAGGAAAAGTTGTAAGTGGTTTTGTGTGTGTGTGTGTGTGTGTGTGTGTGAACAGATGGAACACCGCCATGGAAAGAAGGAGACCCCGTTACCTGTCAGCACTCATCACCTGTTCCTGCAGATGAAGAGCCTGATGAGCTCGAACCTGGGGGAGGAGCTAGAGGTCTACTTCTTCATCTACGACAGCAGGGAGAACCGCCCACTCAGGTGCTCACTTCCTGATGACTTATGAAAGAACCGCCCAATCAGTGATCATTCCCCTGATGACTTATGGAAGAACCGCCCAATCAGTGATCATTCCCCTGATGACTTATGAAAGAACCGCCCAATCAGTGATCATTCCCCTGATGACTTATGAAAGAACCGCCCAATCAGTGATCATTCCCCTGATGACTTATGAAAGAACCGCCCAATCAGTGAACATTACTTACTATATTTTCCGAGAGGTCCATATATTTATAATATATTGAAGTATGTACATATATTCTGGAAAGCAATTTTAAAGAAATTTTTAAATGTAGCGGACAGGTTACTCTCAGCCTGCTGTAGCTGAAAAAAAGTTTTAATTATTAAGCTCCTTTTCTGAAGTAAGATAGCCTTTGCTCTGCATGCTTTTGAGCAGTTGGTGCATTTTGTATGTGCTGTGTACTTCGGGGAGGGGGAGGGGGCGGTAGGCCCCTTCTCTCTGGTGTAGAGACAGGTAATATAGGCCACAGAGGAGGCTGGTGGTGAAATAAATCTCCTGTGCATTTGAATTTAGTAAAAAATAAAAAAGACAGGGAGAACTCATGCAGGAGCTCTGTACTGTGTCTGGTGCTGAATCTACTGACCCACTGCTGAAGGCTCTCTCTGGTCACCGTTTGTGTGTGCTGTCTGAGTCCAGCAGGTGCCTCTCCAGTTCATCCACATTAGGGTTTTGAGGAATATGCAGTTCCAAAAAAACTAGTTCTTGCGGTGGTGAAGGGTTTTTGAGGAGGAGTACATTCTGAAAAAATGCTGTGGTTATGAAATCAGTTACTTAGCAACACGCTTCGATTAATTTTAATTTGTATTATGCATTTGTTCCACAAGCTGTTGCCTGCCTCCCCTGTAAAAGCGTAAAAGATTTGTTTTAATTTGCCTATATAATGGTAAGGAATTAATATGGAAATGCCATTAGCAGTGGATGCAGTGTTTGTGTACACTTTGTCATGCTCTGCTGGAAAAATGCACTTGCACTTTAGGACTGACGGGCTCTGTGTTTCGGTCACAAAGACGTGCGCCTGTTTGTCAGAGTGACTGACAGGAACAGCGTTGGGATGAAAGAGGGGCTGTTGTAGCTGTCAGTTGTGCACTCAAACGGGTAAGCACATCGAGAGAGCGCCCTCAGCGATGAGCAGCTCGTAGTTGTCGAGCGCTTTTGAAAATGAAGGTGTTTATGTAATGTGTGACTCACGCAGTGGGACAGGAGCGCAGACGCGTTGCTGGGCGTTCGTCGGCGCCACATACCTCGCCATATTCATAAAACTCAGCCCTGGATCTCTGCAGAGCTGCTTTGGGACGCTGCTTCTTTGTGAGAAGTGTTGTTAAAATAAATCTGAATTGAATTGAACTGCACTGAACCGGTAAAAGAAATTGCAGGTGATTCATCTGATTTGGTGAACGGGTACAACTGGTCACAGCTGGCGCTTGCCGTTCCTATGGAGTGTTGCTAAGGTGAAACTAAAAGTGTAATATTGTGGCCGGTGCATGCGCTTATTCACACCTCCTATGGCAGCGGTGCAGTGACCTCACAGGAAGCTGCATCTCCGTTACCAGCGCATTTCCTGTCTCTCGGAGACACGCGTTCGGCTTGTTTTATTTTAGCTGCAGTTCGCCCGCCAAATCAGGTCCGGCTTTGCTCTCGGCCGCGCTCGCCTTCCTTCACTTCCTGTGGGCGGGCTTTTGCGGCAGACTCATTTAGAATGTGTTGGTGGATTCCGTGGGGGTCTACTTCCTGTTTGTTCACACCTTTCAGCCCCCGATAATGGACTCCATTTTGTGCCAGTTTAAATAGAGGCCCCCGTGTGGCTCAGCTAATTAGCCCTCTTCTTTAGCGGATGAAGTGTCTAAACTGCAGCTGCTCGAACTCACATCTGAACGCTCTCCATGTTGGCATTTGGGCTACGGTGCTTAAGTACATAGCTGCACTTAATGATATGTTAATGATGCAATTTGTTGTGCATTTTGTTGCCAAAATTTAATCCCTGAAATTCTGGTAAACACTGTTTTGAATATCCATGAAGCATAATTTCTTTCCTACTACCCTGCATGTGCTGTACTTTCAGAACATACGCATAGGCCTGTATGTGCTATAACACTTCAGACATTATACCTGATACATCCTCACCCTGCTTCTGAGGCACTGAACACTGTTATTCTGCTGTTCTGTGCTGATATTTGCCTGGATTTGACTGACAGGCACTGCATGCTGGACAGCAATCAGGTGGTGTGAGTGACAGGAAATGGGTGCAAGATCTGAGTGACTGTGATGAGGCGTTGGATTTGAATGACTGCAGTCTGGTACAGGATTTGAGTGACAGCAGGTTTGAGTGACAGGGATCAGGTAGCAGGTCTGAGTGACAGGGATCAGGTAGCAGGTTTGAGTGACAGGGATCAGGTAGCAGGTTTGAGTGACAGGTAGCAGGTTTGAGTGACAGGGATCAGGTTTGAGTGCTGCTCTGTGCTGTAATTGGCTGGGATGCGGTGCTGCTCTGTGCCGTAATTGGCTGGGATGCGGTGCTGCTCTGTGCCGTAATTGGCTGGGATGCAGTGCTGCTCTGTGCTGTAATTGGCTGGGATGCGGTGCTGCTCTGTGCTGTAATTGGCTGGGATGCGGTGCTGCTCTGTGCTGTAATTGGCTGGGATGCAGTGCTGCTCTGTGCTGTAATTGGCTGGGATGCAGTGCTGCTCTGTGCTGTAATTGGCTGGGATGCAGTGCTGCTCTGTGCTGTAATTGGCTGGGATGCAGTGCTGCTCTGTGCTGTAATTGGCTGGGATGCGGTGCTGCTCTGTGCTGTAATTGGCTGGGATGCGGTGCTGCTCTGTGCCATAATTGGCTGGGATGCAGTGCTGCTCTGTGCTGTAATTGGCTGGGATGCAGTGCTGCTCTGTGCTGTAATTGGCTGGGATGCGGTGCTGCTCTGTGCTGTAATTGGCTGGGATGCAGTGCTGCTCTGTGCCATAATTGGCTGGGATGCAGTGCTGCTCTGTGCTGTAATTGGCTGGGATGCAGTGCTGCTCTGTGCTGTAATTGGCTGGGATGCAGTGCTGCTCTGTGCTGTAATTGGCTGGGATGCAGTGCTGCTCTGTGCTGTAATTGGCTGGGATGCGCACTCTGTGCCGTAATTGGCTGGGATGCTGCATGTCTCCTGGCAGCAGTCACACAGCTGAGCTTGATCTCAATGCTGTCACTTTTTGCTGGCAGGGTACAGTCATAGTTTCCACTGAGCTTTGATTTGTGGTCCTTGTTCTGCTTTTTTCCCCCTCTCAGACTGTGTGTGTGTGTGTGCGTGTGTGCGCGTGTGTGCGCGTGTGCGTGCGCGTGCGCGTGCGCGCGCGTGCGCGCGCGTGCGCGCGCGTGTCGTGCGTGCGTGCGTGCGTGCGTGCGCGCGTGCGTGTGTGCGTGCGCGCGCGCGTTTTTCTCCACTGAGGACCTGCTGCTGTCGCTTTGTCTCATGCTGTGATCTGCCTGTGCGATTGTGGCCAGGAGTGTGGGTTTTCGGTGACTGATCTCCCTCCCACCCTCCCTCCCCCGGCCAGGCGGTTGCAGGGGGCTGCTCCGTGCGCAGCAGGAGCTGCAGCCGGTCCTCCAGATTACCTTCATTTGGCTCATTTTTGAGCCAGTCCATCATGATAGCAGCATAAGAGAACAGAACATCCACACCATGCCCTCAGAGCTGTGCTAGTCCTGTGTAATCAGCCATTCACTCTGAGCAAATGCTGCTGGTCATGCAGTATAGGACCACATCATCAAATAATAGATATACTTTGCTGGTAATATGATATTGTGGACAGTCATACTTACTGAAGGTGAGGTCCTCATTGATCTCTGTAAGTGTCCCCCAGAGGGCTTGATGTGATTTTGGAAGTGCCCTGTCTGCCTCTTGTTATCCGTTTACATGGATCCCGGAGACTGGCGGTGTTCTACGCTGCATTATGCTGCAGTCATCTTATCTTGTTAACTGTGTTTTTAAAAGTGTTTTTTCACCCAAATGTGAAGGGGGGGGGGGGGGGTGGGGGTCTTACCGCAAAGATGTGCAGTCTAATGCGGTACTTGAACACCGGCATGAGTGGGAGGAAGACTTTTCACGAGCATGATGAAGAAAGCAGCATGCGCCCGCCCATTTGACCAACAGGGGTCGCTGGTGAGCGACGAGGCAGTCATCCCGGCCAGCTCATTCCCTCCCTCGCTTTGCTACACTGTGGCCTATAGCGTGTCTCTGCACGCCTGCCGTGACCCGTACCAGACTGTGGGACCCATCCACACGTTGGAACTGTGCCTTAGCAGGATGAGCCACACAGCGGCCCTCTACGCCTGTTTTGATAGGTGTCCAAGCAACTAGGGTGGTCAGATCAGTGTTATATTGTTTTTATGAAGTCAAGGTGTAATTGAATGTGTTGTGTTTTTATGTTAGTGTTTTGGTGAAAGTTATCGATGTGAAGAGGTACTATGTGGGTCTCTCTGTATATGAGGTGGCCTCTCTGTAAACGGGTAGGTGTGTGTGCGTGTGCGTGTGTATATGTGTGTGTGTCCTCAGTCCATTGCTCTTCATATCTTTCTCTTGTCTGTGCAGTGAAAGGTTCTTTGTGCGACTCAATAAACAAGGAGTGCCCAAATCTCCAGAGAAAACCGAGAGGCAGTGCACCCTTTTTATAGTGAGTATTCAGCTGCTGGGGAGAATGCATGCGCTCTACTATCCTCATTCATTCAGGAAACTCTCTCTCTTTCTGCCTCTCTCTCACTCCCTCTCTCCCTTCCTCCCCCCTCTCTCTCTGCCCTAACAGGTGAAATGAGGAACAATTTCTGTTTCGTTTTAATCATGATTTTTGTTCAGATGTGTTACTGTCATTATGCATATATCCATGGCTGCTTGGTAGCCCCCTGTTTGTACAAACACATTTGTTTTTCCACAGGCATCACAGTCAGCATATTCTGTGCAGAAAGCAATGATTATGGTTGAGTAACACACACACGTTTCTGTTTCTTTTTAGGACTTGGGGAGCAGTGATCTCCGAAAAGATGTATATATTGTAGTCCACATTGTAAGAATAGGTAAGATCTGAAATGTTGCCATCACCTGGCTTTATGAATGTTAATTTCTGGTAAAATATGTTTTTCCTCTGATGTATTTATTTGATTATTTGGTTTTATGTCCCTAATAATATTCTGTGTGTCAGGGTTTATTCAGACCAGTGAAAGGTTAGAGTGCAGCAGTTAGAATGTGGCAGTTGGAATCTGGCGGTTAGAGTGCAGTAGTTAGAATGTGGCAGTTAGAATCTGGTGGTTAGAGTGCAGTAGTTAGAATGTGGCAGTTAGAATCTGGCGGTTAGAGTGCAGTAGTTAGAATGTGGCAGTTAGAATCTGGTGGTTAGAGTGCAGTAGTTAGAATCTGGCGGTTAGAGTGCAGTAGTTAGAATGTGGCAGTTAGAATCTGGCGGGTAGAGTGCAGTAGTTAGAATGTGGCAGTTAGAATCTGGCGGGTAGAGTGCAGTAGTTAGAATGTGGCAGTTAGAATCTGGCGGGTAGAGTGCAGTAGTTAGAATCTGGCAGTTAGAGTGCAGTAGTTAGAATGTGGCAGTTAGAATATGGTGGTTAGAGTGCAGTAGTTAGAATGTAGCAGTTAGAATCTGGTGGTTAGAGTGCAGTAGTTAGAATGTGGCAGAGTGCAGTAGTTAGAATGTGGCGGTTAGAGTGCAGTAGTTAGAATGTGGCAGTTAGAATGTGGCAGTTAGAGTGCAGTAGTTAGAATGTAGCAGTTAGAATCTGGTGGTTAGAGTGCAGTAGTTAGAATCTGGCAGTTAGAGTGCAGTAGTTAGAATGTGGCAGTTAGAATCTGGCAGTTAGAGTGCAGTAGGTAGAATGTGGCAGTTAGAATCTGGTGGTTAGAGTGCAGTAGTTAGAATGTGGCAGTTAGAATCTGGTGGTTAGAGTGCAGTAGTTAGAATGTGGCAGTTAGAATCTGGCGGTTAGAGTGCAGTAGTTAGAATGTGGCAGTTAGAATCTGGTGGTTAGAGTGCAGTAGTTAGAATGTGGCAGTTAGAGTGCAGTAGTTAGAGTGTAGCAGTTAGAATCTGGCGGTTAGAGTGCAGTAGTTAGAATGTGGCAGTTAGAATCTGGTGGTTAGAGTGCAGTAGTTAGAATGTGGCAGTTAGAGTGCAGTAGTTAGAATGTGGCAGTTAGAGTGCAGTAGTTAGAATGTGGCAGTTAGAATCTGGCAGTTAGAGTGCAGTAGTTAGAATGTGGCAGTTAGAATCTGGCAGTTAGAGTGCAGTAGTTAGAATGTGGCAGTTAGAATCTGGCAGTTAGAGTGCAGTAGTTAGAATGTGGCAGTTAGAATCTGGCAGTTAGAGTGCAGTAGTTAGAATGTGGCAGTTGGAATCTGGCAGTTAGAGTGCAGTAGTTAGAATGTGGCAGTTAGAATCTGGCGGGTAGAGTGCAGTAGTTAGAATGTGGCAGTTGGAATCTGGCGGGTAGAGTGCGGCGGTTAGAATGTGGCGGTTTTTCAGGGCGCATGGGGGCGGGAGAGAAGAAGAACACGAGCAGCGTTCAGTACAGACGGCCCTTCGGCTGCGCAGTGCTCAGCATCGCCGACCTCCTCACTGCCGATTCCAAAGACGACCATCTGCTGAAGGTCTACTCGTGAGTCTGTGCAGGAGCCCTCACAAACATTACACTGCTCAACACTGCACACGTTCTGCAAGCCCACACACAAAGGCTGAGTAACTGCACAATTAGGCACTATAAAATACTGGTACAGAGACAGACTACAAACCAGCACATTCAACATGGAACTGACCTACATGGGAATAACATTCTGTGGCCCTGTCCAGTCTCTACACCAGTGCTGAGTTGCAGTCGTGTTAAGGATGTTTTTCACTGGCTCTGCAGTCACTGAACTCTCTACGGTTCAGTGTGTTTTTATCAATGAGTCAGTACCCATCCGTGTGACCTCTCTCACAGGCATGAACTAGATGTGCACAGTGCATTTCTGACGCTCTGCGCTGGTCACCGGATGCACTAGATGTGACTATTGACTTGACCCAGATGGGCTCTCAGATGTAAGGACAGGGTTGTCTAGGACACATGTGACCCCGCTTTCTCTCCCTGTGTCCTGACGCTGGCATCCATGATGCAAGAATTCAGGCTAAATACCCCCTAAATACCCCCCCTTCTCTTTTTACCCATCCTACAAATAAAGGAAATGTATTTAGGGTGTTAATTATGACATGTTCTGATGTGTCTGTGACCTCAGGTGTTACTTTCTCTTCTGTTGCAGCTGTAACACAGAGAGCGAATGGTATCAGGTGCATGAGAACATTATTCGGAAGATCAACTCCAGATACAACCTCTCAGGCTCCAACACTGGTAGGAATGCAGTGTGCATTTTTTAAATAGTTTCTGTAAAAAAAAGAAATGTGTACAAAGAGCAATAAAAATATATTAAATATCAGATATTAATAAATCCAAAAGAAGATAAACTATAAGGAGTACAGCAAACAAAAAAAAACATTTGAACACTGCCGACAGGACCGGAGAATGGTGTTTATTTCGTGATTTTCTGAAGGTAAATAAATGATGAGCCTACATTGGCCTCTGACATCATTCCTGTGATCTCAGTGAGAGCAAAGTGGTTATTTAGCCCTCTCAGGACGGAGAGGAGAGTCTGGCGCCGCTTTATTAAAACACACAGAGCGTTAGGACTCTGACATGCACATGCGCACAGGTGCACAAGCTTCAAATCCACACTTCAGAGCTTAGAATAGTGCTTCTGTTGTACCGCTGGCTTGTTGAGGGTGTACACCAGCAGTTTTTTGACACTGTAGATCGAGCAGGTCCTTAGCGTTGTGTATCAGTGAGCGTGTTTGTTCATGCTTGCTGACGTCATACCCGCCTGTTGGCGAAGCCGGTTTCTGAAGCTTGCGATGAATAGTGGGATTAGCGACGTCGGCTTGCTGCTGAATGTGCGTGCTCAGGCACTACAGACATGCTGGGGTCAGTGTCACTGTGTCACGGTCCTGCGTATTGGGCGGAAACTCTGTGTGACTGCTTTGGGTGCTGCAGCTCACGGGCACGCTCTCACGGGCACGCTCTCACGGGCACACTTAATGAGCGCCTCTCCACACGCGGTTGGTGGGAGGGGGCGGTGGGCGTCTGTGTGTGGGCGTCGTCATGAGCTTCGCTGGAAGTCGGCCTGGCTCACCTGCTGTTGGTTCGCCAGGAGCCTGTGGGGGGGGAGTGGGGGGTGGTTCATTCACTCCTCTGACAGGCCTATGACTCAGATGATGTAAAGGATGATGCTCTTGTTTGAACAGAGGGAAGAAAATGAAAGGCTATTCAGCTGGTGTGTGGTGTGACAGCAGAGCCGGTGGGCGTGTGGGTTGGGGGTGTTGGGGGGTGGGGGTGTTGAATGTGCGGTGAGGCTCGGCGCTGTGTGTTTAAGGTCAGGAAAGCGCTCGTCTGCGTGAGGGAGAGGCTGTGATCCTGAGTGATTCCGTGTTTGTAGCGTGTTCCAGTCCCCTTCCCGTGTTTGTAGCGTGTTCCAGTCCCCTTCCAGGGTACCCCGTGACGGGTTTGACTGCCCTCTTTGTTGATCTTTGGAGAGGGGGGGCGGGGGTGGTTGGTTGGTCAGTCACAGGGGTGAGCGGTGCATGGGGCATCCTGAGTGCTAATGTGCACAGCTGAAAGAGCCTGTTTGGGACACTGTGCCAGGGGATGCTGCTGTGTGCTTTTTCTGCCAGGGAACTGAGACTAAAAGAGCCCAATGACATCACAAGAACCCAATGAACCCTTCAGCACGGGTCACAGAAAAACATGAACTCTGCTGGAAAATTACCAGGACATTCCAATCAAACGGTCCTGCAGAAAAGATCTGTACGGGTGGAGAAATGAAGTGTCTGTGTGTGTGTTTGTGTGTGTGTCTGTGTGTCTGTGTGTCTGTGTGTGTGTGTGTGTGTGTGTGTGTGTCTGTGCATGTGTGTGTGTTTTTCCGCAGGCCTTGCTGTCTCTCTGCAGCTCCTGCACGGGGACATAGACCAGATTCGGAGGGAGTACATGGTGCTGTTCACCCGCGGCGTGTCCATCACGAGGAAACTGGGCTTCTCTGATGTCATAATGCCAGGTGAGTGTGTGTGTGTGTCCCTCACCTGCCCCCCCCTCCAGTGTGTGTACAGCACGGTCACTCCTCTATAATGGAGCCCCCAGTCTCAGTCAGGCCTGTGGATTTCAGTCTGTGTAAAAGGGGAGGTACTCTGTGTCAGGGCTCAGAGGTTCTGTGGTGAGGCTCCTGTAAGGAGGCTTTGCACATGATGGTCACAGTGACTGCAGGATTATTTTCCACTCTTGCTTTTTGTGTTTCTTATATTTTTTAAGCTTTCAGTGCGTCTGCAGTGTACTGGATGTGCCTATTCCCTCCTGTTCGGAGCTGCAGGTTCTAAGCCGCATCCCCAGGCCCTGTGCCAAATTGGCTTTTTTTTTTTTTTAACCCTCCAAGGTTTTACAGTCACGAGTATGTGATCAGAATGTTCTTAACTGAGCATTCTAATGCTGATGTCACAATCACTAGCTGGCAGTTGGAAGCAGTGGAGTTCTAGAACACCGTTTAGAACTCTGAACGGCAGGCCTCTGTTCTGTGGTTAGGCCCCTCAGCCTCTGGGCTGGCTGAGACAGCAGACCTGTGCATTGTTGTGGCTTCATTGTGCTGCCGCTCAGTGCTCTATTTATAAAGCACAGCTGGCCCGTTTCCTGTGCGCAGGCCAGAGACCCTGTCAGCGTGCTAACCGCGTGCTAACCGCGTGCTAACAGCCTGCTAACATCCTGAGCCCTCGTTTCCTCTGCCTGGACTCACGGCGAGGTGCAGGCTGCAGAACGCACCGTCGTCCTCTCCATGTTGACTTAGCCGTCGGACGGGAAATTCTTTGTGTGTGAGACGGCAGCGTTCTCAGGACACCAGAGTTCCTGTGTGGGGCTCACAGCTATCCCGTGGTTGGTAAAGGGGTTCGCTGTGAGTGCTGGCTGAGCTCCATTGCCTGTGTGTGTGTGTGTGTGTGTGTGTGTGTGTGTGTGTGTGTGTGGGATTGGCATAGACTGTCTGACACACTGAGATCCCTCTCTCACCAATGTAAGAAGGGAAACTAAAACAACCGTCACATCCCAACTGAACAAAAAAAAATCCACCCATCTCTAAGGAACAATAAAGCCAACTATGATCTCTGCCTGTCAGCAGAACTGTAACTGCCACCTGTCAGCAGACCTATAAACTCCACCCTTCTCTCAGCGATAATGAACTCCAACCATCAGCCCAACTGTAACCTCCATCTGTCAACAGAACTATTACGGAACTTCTGCCCCTCAGCAGAACTCTAAATCCCGCCCCTTAACAGAATGCTGAACTCCACACATCAGCACAAGCATAAACTGCACACCTCAGCGGAAGCTTAAGCTCCGCCCATCGTCGTAATTATAAACCCCGCCCATCAGCGCGTGGCGGACGAGCGGGCTGAACTGGGCGAGAGGCTGTCCTCACGCAGGATGAGCCTCTCAGCAGTGTGCGGTCTGCAGACGGCCCCTGTAATTATTACCAAACACGAGACGGCTCGGGCCCACCACTGTGATAATGCCAGCGTGTCACAGTCCCGCAGGGGCGTGGGCCGGATTTCGGCTGGGCTCATTAATAAAATCATTAATTATTCATTCCATTCAGCGTGCAGATGCATAATTAATTATTTACATGGTTGGACTGCTCTGTGTGACCAACCGTCAGGAGACGAGCAGTTTGGGTCAGAATTACTGTGCAAACGGTGAGCCATGTGTGTCTCTCTTTCTCCCTCTCTCTCTCTCTCTCCTACTCTCCCTCACTCCCTCCCCTTCCTCTCTCTCTCTCTCTCCAACAGGTGAAATGCGGAATGATCTGTACATCACCCTGGAAAGAGGAGAGTTTGAGAAGGGTGGGAAGACTGTGGCCAGAAATGTGGAGGTTGCCGTGTACGTGCTGGACGCTGACGGCCAGATCCTCAAGGTGAAAAATACTCGCATCACAACACAACTCATCTCAACATCCATCGCCTGTGTAATTTGCACACAACAGAAATTTAGCATGCTTTAAATATTGAGGCTTTAAAATATACTGTATTTCACTGCTGTAAAGAATGTTGTCATTACATCATCACCCACCTCTCCCCCCTCCTGCAGAACTATGTCTCAGCGGGTTCTGGGGAACCGGGGGGCGACCAGTTCCACTCCTTTGTGCTGTACCACAACAACAGCCCGAGGTGGGCGGAGCAAATCAAGCTGCCCATCCCCGTGGACACGTTCCGAGGGTCACATGTTCGCTTCGAGTTCCGCCACTGCTCCAGTAATCACCATCTCTCTCCCTCTCCCTCTCTCTCTATCCTTTCCTATGTCTCTCTCTCCATCTCCCTCTCTCTCTCTCTCTCTCTCTCTCCCATTCCCTGCCTTCCTGTCTATCTCTCTCTCTCTCTCTCTCTCTTCCCATCTCTCTCTCCCTCTCTCTCTGTTCCTGTGCTGTGCTATCACTCAGAAGTGCTCAGCAGGTGTTGCCTGTGTCCCACAGGGGGGTTGTCTCTCTGGTTATTGGTGGCAGTTGTGCTGTAATGCTCTAACCCAGCAGGGACTGCATGCCTGTAATGGCTGTCTAATTTGGGCACACGCTGCTCTAAACGAGTGCTGATAAGACCCAAATATTAACATCCTGTCCTGCCCCGTCTGCCGTGGGCGGCGCTGAGGGAGGGGGAAAGAGATGAAGGGGGGGGAGGGGGAGGATGATGAAGGGGAGGGAGATGAGGAGGGGAGGGGATGAGGGGGAGTGATGAGGGTGAGGGTGATGAGGGGGAGAGGTGAGTGAGGGGTGAGGTGGTGATGAGGTGAGTGAGGGTGATGAGGGGAGGGTGATGAGGGGGAGGTGGGTGAGGGTGATGAGGGGAGGGTGATGAGGGGGGCTCTCAGGGGTCTCTGATTTTGAGCATGACCGCTGGCGTCCCATAACAGGATCAGTAAAGAGGCGCGGGGCGCTGTTGACCCTCTGTAACACGTCTCTGTTGCAGCGAAAGAGAGGGGCGAGAAGAAGCTTTTCGGCTTTTCCTTTGCGCCCCTGATGCAGGAGGACGGGCGCACGCTGCCCGATGGAACCCACGAGCTCATCGTGCACAAGGTACAGCGCTGCAGCAGTGCACCAGATACATATACCACATATACCACTCTGCATACTGCACCAGATACATATACCACATATACCACTCTGTCATACTGCACCAGATACATATACCACATATACCACTCTGCATACTGCACCAGATACATATACCACATATACCACTCTGTCATACTGCACCAGATACATATACCACTTATACCACACTGTCATACTGCACCAGATACATATACCACATATACCACACTGTCATACTGCACCAGATACATATACCACATATACCACACTGTCATACTGCACCAGATACATATACCACATATACCACTCTGCATACTGCACCAGATACATATACCACATATACCACTCTGCATACTGCACCAGATACATATACCACATATACCACTCTGCATACTGCACCAGATACATATACCACATATACCACTCTGTCATACTGCACCAGATACATATACCACATATACCACTCTGTATACTGCACCAGATATATATACCACATATACCACTCTGTCATACTGCACCAGATATATATACCACATATACCACTCTGTATACTGCACCAGATATATATACCACATATACCACTCTGTCATACTGCACCAGATACATATTCCACATATACCACTCTGTCATACTGCACCAGATACATATACCACTCTGTCATACTGCACCAGATACATATACCACATATACCACTCTGTCATACTGCACCAGATATATATACCACATATACCACTCTGTATACTGCACCAGATATATATACCACATATACCACTCTGTCATACTGCACCAGATACATATTCCACATATACCACTCTGTCATACTGCACCAGATACATATTCCACATATACCACTCTGTCATACTGCACCAGATACATATACCACATATACCACTCTGCATACTGCACCAGATATATATACCACATATACCACTCTGTATACTGCACCAGATATATATACCACATATACCACTCTGTATACTGCACCAGATATATATACCACATATACCACTCTGCATACTGCACCAGATATATATACCACATATACCACTCTGCATACTGCACCAGATATATATACCACATATACCACTCTGTATACTGCACCAGATATATATACCACATATACCACTCTGTATACTGCACCAGATATATATACCACATATACCACTCTGCATACTGCACCAGATATATATACCACATATACCACTCTGCATACTGCACCAGATATATATACCACATATACCACTCTGCATACTGCACCAGATATATATACCACATATACCACTCTGCATACTGCACCAGATATATATACCACATATACCACTCTGCATACTGCACCAGATATATATACCACATATACCACTCTGCATACTGCACCAGATATATATACCACATATACCACTCTGTATACTGCACCAGATATATATACCACATATACCACACTGTGTAGTGCACCCTATGTGTATGCCACATATACCACTCTGTCATACTGCTGTGAACCACATTGTTATATACCGCACTCACACTGGAGTTTTCACATGAAAAACAGGCCCAGACCATTATTCCTCCTCCACCAAACTTTACAGTTGGCGCTACTCAAGCCAGTACAGTTGGCGCTTTGCATTCCGCCAAACCCAGATTGGTCTGTCGGACTGCCAGACAGGAGCGCGATTCATCATTCCAGAGAACCCGTCTCCACTGCTCCAGAGTCCAGTGGCTGTGTGCTTAGCTTTCGCAGGGAAGAAATGTGGGAAAACTGACTAGTTGGAAATGTGACGTCCTATGACAGAGCCGCTGAGCTCTTCAGTGCAGCCCACGCTACTCCCAGTGCTCGTCTGTGGAGGTTGCACGGCTGTGCGCTTCATTTCATGCACCTGTTAGCAGTGGGTGTGGCTTCAATGGCGGAAACCACTCATTAGAAGGGGTGTCCGCATACTTTTGGAAATGTGCTGTATGTTCAGTGCTGCTGCCCGCATTGGTCAACGTGGTGGTCCTCATTCAACAGGCTAATAAAGACATTTCCGCTGTCCACTTCCTGTGTCCCCCTCTACCCCAAACCTCTCCTTTCTGCACATAACAGTTACTGTATCAGTCCCTGATCCCCCCAAGACAAACTGCAGGAGGGCTGTGTGTGCGTGTAGCTGCTGCTATAACAGCACAGCGGTCCTGAGAGAGAAAAGCGCTGCTCTTCAGAGTTTTAAAAACACGCTGCCTGCAGTACTGGGGTGCACTGTAATGTGCTGCTGTGATTTAGGGGTCCCCTCGCACTGCGTTCATCCTGAGCTAACCGCCTCTTACGCTTCTGGATTACGCGTAATCCGCAAATAAATCTGGGAACCGAGCGTTCTTAATTGATGGAAAGAGTCCAGCGTTTCCAGCGGAAGCATAAAAAAATAATGACAGCGCTGCAGTTTTAAGGAGCTGAGAAATGTTTAAATCTGTTAAATTAGTCTGACCTAATTCTGCACTTAGAAAACTAGGGCAGCTGCGCATTCAGGACCTGCGCTGGGGATGGCTTAGAGCCAGGAAGTGTTCAGGGGAACAGAGCGGTGTTTGAATACCAAACTTACTGAGCGGTATTTCTGGTGTCGTGACTGAAATGTGTGAGTTTGGGCTGTTTTTTATTTTTCTAAAGCATGTGGATGATTTGGGGACATTCATTGTTCCTCCCGAGGAGGGTCCACTGCACTGCTCCATACGATGGAAATTTCACGTCTTGTTTTTCTAACTTTCCCCGGCCAGGGTTGTGGGGGTGGGTGTTAGAGAGAGAGAGGGAGGGCAGCTGGTGTTAAGCAGCTCGCGGTGAGACTTTCTGAAGCTGGTTTCCCTTGTGCTGGGCTGCAGAAACACCCCTTGGAGGATATTGGTGCTGTGAAAGAACTGATAATTTGTTTTAATGGGAGTTCGAGTGGCCATTTCTTATCCCTGTTTTTCTCTCCTACTCGATTCCACTCAGTGCAAATGGCATGCCATATAAATACATATTGCCCTTGGAGCAAGTACTGTGAAACTGCAATTAATTAGTAGTAATAATTAGTCATAATAATTGCAGTATATTGATGATTTATTTTTCTCTTTCTCCCTCTCTCACTCCTTCCGTCTCCCTCTCTCTCCAACTCTCCCTCTCCCCCCTCCCAATCTCTCTCCCCTCTCTCTCTCCTTCCCTCCCTCTCTCCCTCTCCCCCTCCCAATCTTTTCTCTCTCCTCCCTCCCCCTCTCTCTCTCTCTCCCTCCCACATCTTTTCTCTCTCTCTCTCCTCCCATCTCTCTCTCCCTCCCTCCCCTTCTCTCTCCCTCCCTCTCTCTCTCCCTCCCTCCCTCCTCCCTCCCCCTCTCTCCCTCCCTCCTCCCTCCCTCCCTCCCTCTCTCTCTCTCTCTCCTCTCCTCTCTCCCTCCTCCCTCCCTCTCTCTCTCTCCCTCCCTCTCCCTCTCCCTCCCTCCCCCCTCCCTCTCTCTCTCTCTCTCCCTCCCTTCTCTCTCTCTCCCTTCCCTCCCTCCCTCCTCTCTCTCCCTCCCCTCCCTCCCTCCCTCTCTCCTCCCCCTCCCTCCCTCTCTCCCCTCTCTCCCTCCCATCTCTCTCTCTCTCTCCTCTCCCTCCCTCCTCTCTCTCCTCCTCCTCTCTCTCCCCCTCTCTCTCTCTTTCCCTCCCTCCCTCTCCCCCTCCCTCTCTCTCTCTCCCTCCGTCCTTCCCTCCCTCCTCTCTCTCAGTGTGAAGAGAGTGCTGTTCTCCATGACCCCGCGCGCTACCTCAAGCTTCAGTTCTCCAAAGGGAGTCTCCCAGGAAACAGTCAAGCTGCGCGAAGCGGCAAGGAGTCCTTCTGGGTCACGTCTTTCCTCTGCTCCACCAAGCTGACTCAGAACGGTGGGCCCCCCGCTGCTCAATGAGCCCCACGACGCGCTCTGTACCCCCCCCCCCAACCTGCGCTGTCCTGCCATTATTAAAAACTAACACGTCCAGAGACAGCACAGGAAAACCAGCACAGGATAGCTAATGCACACTGTGCTCTTACACAGCTCATGTGCTAGTGATCTTGCAGCCCTCATGTACCTGCTGGGCTGCAGTGTGGTATAATGAGCAAGGAGTTGGTCTTGTAACCTAAATGTCACAGGTTTGGTAGGACACTGCCGTTGTACCCTTGTGCAAGGTACTTAACCTGCATTGCTTCAGTACATATCCAGCTGTATAAATAGTAAAAATGTAAAAAGTTGTGTAAGTCGCTCTGCATAAGAGCGTCTGCTAAATGCCTGTAATGTAATGATGTGTTAGCTACCTTATAACGCATGTGGCTAACCTGTCAGGTAATGTTAGTGGTAAATCTGCATGAGGAACCTCCTGCTGGTGTTGGGTGGTGGGTGGTGGTGGGGATCCAGTGCTGGTGTTTGATGGGGTCTGGTTTCGTTGGGCAGGTGACATGCTGGACCTGCTGAAATGGAGAGCTCACCCAGAGCGGATAAACGACAGCCTGACCAAGCTGAAGGAGATCGACGGCTCCGAGATCGTCAAGGTAGAGGCGCCGCCCGGCAACGCACACACTCTGTTTGTCGATTTCACTCAAATTTCATTTTTAAAAAATTCTTTCCTTCCCCTGCAGTTTCTGCAGGACACCCTGGACACGCTGTTTGGCATCCTGGACGAGAATGCCCAAAGACACGGGCTGAAGGTGTTCGACTGCCTGGTGGGTCCTGTGGGGTTTCTCCCACCGTGTTTGGGGACAGCTGTGGGGCGGGGGTGGGCTTTAATCAGACTGGGCGGGGGCTGGCTGAAGGGGGCGTGTGGAAACACTCGTTGTTTGTGTAAAGGTGGGGGTGTGGGCGTGACCTGGAGACCTGTTTGGGATACAAATGGGCACTGAAAATACTGACTGCGTGGGATATTGTAATATTGTAATAAAGTGTATTGCTTTCTCTGCATTCCAGATAAGGGGCAATGCGTATGCATTTTCAACTTAACTTACCATTCACCTGATCACCCCCCTCCCCCCCTCCAGGTTCACATTATAAACCTGCTGCAGGACAGCAAGTTCCAGCATTTCAAACCCGTCATGGACACCTACATCGAGAGCCACTTCTCTGGGGCGCTGTCTTACAGGTGCGTTAAATAAGAAGCTCACTTTGCTTTGTGGCGGGACGGTGGTAAAGTGGTGCGGTCTGAACTGCTCTTCTGCGGGGGCTTGCGATATCAATCCGGCCTTGTTAAATTGTGACCGTTGCAGCTGCTGTCGATGTCCTCTTTTTCCAGTGTGGATTTTTCGGCTGGCTCATTAAATCCAAACCGCTCAGCTGTGACTGTAATAACTCCGCTGAGGTTGTTCCTGCTCTTCGCCTCTCCGTTGAAAACCCAATTTAAATGTGTGCCTGTCTGTGCCCTTAACTGGTTATTCTTTCTCAGTACATTTGTTTTCATTGGGATTTTGAAACGAGTCCCAGATTTCAGTACGAAATGTATGCCTGGAATAAATATTACGCTGTCTTTTGATTCTCTCTCTCGTTCCCCGTGTCGCACCTCTGCCGGAATATATAATATCAGTAAGACACACACACGCATACATATATATATGAATGTTTGTAAGTAGCTGAGTGTAGCGCTGGCACAGCGGGGGGGATGGGGGGGTGGGGGGCGTCCGATTTCAGAATCTGATCTCCACAAAAGCCGCGCGTTTTGGTGAAAAATGCAGTCCTGCCTCACCACAGGCCCCGGCTCTTCCATTTGGACTGCGGTGTTTTAATGAAGGTCCACTGCTGCATTCTGGGAAGAGAGCTGTGCAGGAGCGATGCAGGGTGTGCCTGAGCACTGATGCTAATGGGGATAAATGTTTCTCATTAGACTTTAGACAAAAATAACGGGAGTTATTGGTTTGTCTTCTGCCTGAGAAATGCTACTGCATATTGTGTAGCACAGCTGATCCCTGAGGACAGGGGAGTCAGACACACACACACACACACACACACACACACACGGCTCATTCTTGGCCACTGTGGCTGTGTTGCAGGGATCTCCTCAAGGTCCTGAAGTGGTACATGGACCGCATCGTGGACGCAGAGCATCAGGGCCACATCCAGCAAGTGCTCAAGGTGAGAGACAGACACAGCTCCTGTGTTACCTGCACAGTTACGCGCGCATACTCACACTCACACACACACACACACACACACACACACACACACACACACACACACACACACACACACGCGCACACACACACACACGCACACACACACACACAGGCACGTATCCCCGCACACCCCCTATATTCTCAGAGTCTCTGACTCAGTGTCTGCATGATCTCGTTTCTCTTTCCCAACATTTGCGGATATTAAATTTTAATCAGTGAGACGACCGGCCTGGGGCTGCCTGCTTTATCACAGAGCACGTTACTCTCTAATAGTTTGTACGCTGGTGATAATGTAGAAACTAATGTGTTTAGTTGTTTTCATTTGGGGTTCTCCCTCCCTCCCTCACTGATGCTGTCTCACTGGTGAGACCCCCGGCCTCTCTGTGCCTTTGTGTTTGTTTACCTCACCTGTTTTTTAATCATCACTGTGCATCTCTCCCTCCCTCCTTCTCTCTCTCTCTCTCTCTCCCTCTCCCTCTCCCTCTTCCTCTTCCTCCCTCTCTCGGTCTCTCTCTCTCTCTCTGCTCTCTCTCTCCCCCTCCTCCCTCTCTCCCCCTCCCTCTCCCAGGCCTCGGAGTACATCTTCAGATACATCGTCCAGTCCCGCCGGCTGTTTGCCCGCGCCACGGGCGGCCAGAACCAGGAGGAGTTCCGCTGCTGCGTGCACGAGCTCTTCATGTCCGTCCGCTTCTTCCTGTCTCAGGAGAGCAAAGGCACCAGCCCCGTGTCTCACACGCAGGTGACTGCAGCACTGCGTCTGCGCAGGCAGCGAAACGCAGGCCTCCACGGCCAACAGGAACATAAAGCACTAAACACTGACTGCAGAAAACACTGACACAGGCTACAAAAATACTGACACAGGCAGCAAAAACACTAACACAGGCAACAAAAACACTGACACAGGCAACAAAAACACTGACACAGGCAACAAAAACACTAACACAGGCAACAAAAACACTGACACAGGCAACAAAAACACTGACACAGGCAACAAAAATACTGACACAGGCAGCAAAAACACTAACACAGGCAACAAAAACACTGACACAGGCTACAAAAATACTGACACAGGCAGCAAAAACACTAACACAGGCAACAAAAACACTGACACAGGCAACAAAAACACTGACACAGGCAACAAAAATACTGACACAGGCAGCAAAAACACTAACACAGGCAACAAAAACACTGACACAGGCAACAAAAACACTGACACAGGCAACAAAAACACTGACACAGGCAACAAAAACATGAACACCGGGAACAAAAACCGCCACACTGATAAAGATGCCAGCACAGACCATGTGAAATGGCAGCACAGACCGTGTGAAATGGCAGCACAGACGGCGGTAGACAGCAGTGCAGTCTGGCGGTGCGAGTGGGGGGGGGGGGGGCAGTGTGAGGCCGGGACTGGTGCGCTGATTAAGTTGGAAACGCTTTAATGAGATAAATAATCGCGCGGCTAATTCAGGCTGCCTGCTCTCAGGGCTCGGCTCGTGTGGAAAATGCCATCCTCTCTGCTAGGCCACGGCCGCGAGAAAGACGCGTTTGTAGAGCGCAGCTGAGGGGTTGCAAAGCATTCTGGGAAAATATTTGTCTGGAGTACCGAGAGGGCTGGAGTTAAATGCCATCGGGCCGGAGGGGGAGACCCCTGATCCCTCCCAGCGCCGCGTTCCTTAGGAAGGCTTTTCGCTGGATTCCTTCGGTGAAGCCCAGAGATGCTGGTTGTGATTCAGGGCTGAGTGCGGGGTGGGGCGGGGCGGCGGGGTGGAGCCACGGGTTTCTATTAGCGACGGGCGTGGAGAGCCGCGCGATGACTGCGGGCCATTCTGCTGCTCTCTGTGTCTCAGAGCTCAGTCAGGGCCATTGTGACGCCGCTCACGCTTCTGTGGGGAATGAGATTACTTAAGTACTGCAGTGTTCAGTCCCTTAATTACTGCAGTGTTCAGTCCCTTAATTACTGCAGTGTTCAGTCCCTTAATTACTGCAGTGTTCAGTCCCTTAATTACTGTGTTGTTCAGTCCTTTCATTACTGTGGGACCCTTCTGTACTCCTCTGTGTTCAACACAGTGTGTTTCTAAAATAAACAGAACTGAGATTTATTAATTCTGCCGGAACATGAATATGAGGGCTTATGGTAGAAATCCTTTATTAAAATCATTGAAGCATATTTGGAAAGTTTTTAATTGGATATTTTTCTTTTTTTTTTTATTTGTCTAAATAAAAAGCCCCTCTGAAGGCTGTGTGAGCTGTTTGGATTGTGTGCGTAGCGCGGAAGGGCGAAGAGGTTTCCTTAATTCAGCCTTTAATTCTGTCCCCAGGAGTGGTATTGGCAGAGCATTCAGATGTGCTGTTCCGTGCGCTCTGTTGAGATGTCCCTGTTCCGTGCGCTCTGTTGAGATGTCCCTGTTCCGTGCGCTCTGTTGAGATGTCCCTGTTCCGTGCGCTCTGTTGAGATGTCCCTGTTCCGTGCGCTCTGTTGAGATGTCCCTGTTCCGTGCGCTCTGTTGATGTCCCTGTTCCGTGCGCTCTGTTGAGATGTCCCTGTTCCGTGCGCTCTGTTGAGATGTCCCTGTTCCGTGCGCTCTGTTGAGATGTCCCTGTTCCGTGCGCTCTGTTGAGATGTCCCTGTTCCGTGCGCTCTGTTGATGTCCCTGTTCCGTGCGCTCTGTTGAGATGTCCCTGTTCCGTGCGCTCTGTTGAGATGTCCCTGTTCCGTGCGCTCTGTTGAGATGTCCCTGTTCCGTGCGCTCTGTTGAGATGTCCCTGTTCCGTGCGCTCTGTTGAGATGTCCCTGTTCCGTGCGCTCTGTTGAGATGTCCCTGTTCCGTGCGTTGGGGCAGGCGCTGTTCCTGAGGACGTTCCCGGCGGTGTACGGCGAGCTGCTGAAGGTCTTCAGCCTGCGGGAGGTGGCCGGCCTCGTGTGCGAGACCCTGGGCAGCCTGCCGGTCCTCACGCAGGTGGAGTGCCCCCTGGAGGCCGTGAAGCTCCAGTGCATCGCCAAGACTGTGGAGAGCCAGCTGTACACCAACCCCGGTACATGGTAACATGAGTATACTACACACACGCACACGCGTACACTCATCCACTCACGCACAATTACACACACGCTCGCTCACACACACACACACACGCGCAAACGCACAAACACATACACACACATACACACACGCACACACGCACGCATGCACACACGCACATACATAACACACTAACACACACTAACGCTCACATTGCTCACATGCATTTTCTGTGCCGGTGTTGGACTCCACTTACTCTACAGTGTCCCTCTTAATTGCATTGATAAATTATCCCATCTTAACCAAAATGCCTGCAAATGTATCTATAATAATGATAGCTGGTAGTACAATTTTCAGAATTTAGGCGAGCGTAATCAAGGAAATAAAGTTAATGAATATTCCTGATGATTCTAATGTAATATGTATTCATCTTTTTAATCGGTGTTTTATTCATTAATTGTTAATTCATTTCCTTTCTCCTCTGGCTTTTTTATGGGTTTGGTCTTCTATGGTAGCCAAGATCAGTTTTCATGTTTTGGTGGCCGTGTCTGTTTTCCTGTGGTTATTAGCGGCTCTGGCCGGTGTAATTACTGCACTATTCCGTCTCCCTCTCTCATTAAATCTCCTCCGCTTGGTCGTCCGGGGGACCGTCTCGAGGCGGTGGCTTATGCAGAGTCCCCTCGTCCCCTCTGTGGAGCGTGAGATGGGGGGGTTCTGACAGGAGCTGTCCAGTGGACTGTGACTCTCCTGTTTTATTAGCCGAGTCCACTTTGAGTTATGAGCTGCGGATCGCCAGTTAATGGATGGGGTGGAATTAGAATATTTCCTCATTTCGGGAAATTGTGAGAGGAAACGCGCTCAGTCCAGCTGGGCGCTGGGACGCATGAAGTATAAATCAATGAGATAAAGGACTGCACTCCTATGGAAAAAAAAGTAATACTTTTTTATTAAATTTGAAAAGTAGGTTTTAAAAAAGTATTAAAAATTTTTTTCGTGATATTGCAGTCCTTCATCTCATTCATTTTAAATTTCCTCATTTTGCACTGATTTGTTCTCAGTCTACTGCAGGAAGGACTGTGCGGGTGTGGATTGAGTGCAGCAGCATTAGCCCGAAGTCTGTGGATGTTTATTAACTTCTTTCGCTCCGTTAGTGGTGAGAAGTACGGCCTGTGAGCCTGAGGTTTCAGAAAGCCCCAGAAGGGAAGAGTGCCTCAGCTTGGTGTTGATCTGGTGCTTTTGCTTTGGCATGGCGAGAAAGTTCTCTCTCAATGACAAAATATGATCGCTGAATCTAAAAAATAAGGATACTGGGACCTCTATACGTGATGCCTTCCATGTCCGATGCTTTTATACTGGTGTTGATGGCACAGAAATGCACTGTCTACCTTGACCCAGTACAAATGAGCTCAGATGGAAAAGGTGAATGCACACAGAGGACCTTTGTAAAGGGATTGTTGTGAAATATGTAAAATGGCAGGAGGGTCTCTCTGTGCTGGACTGGTGGGCTGGAGGAAGCCAGCAAGAGCCTGACCGTTTGACCAAGTTTTACTGCCCGTTCCTGAGTCTGTCTGTCTGTCTGTCTGTTCTCCTGACCCTGTGTCCTTTCCCGTTGCAGAGTCCAGGTGCGTGCTGCTGCCCGTGGTGCTGCGGCACCTCCAGGCTCACCTGCAGGAGCAGAGGGACCTGGTGATGTGCGGACGCGTCCTCAGCGCCGTGTTCTGCCACGGCAGACAGGAGGGGACGGTGAGTACCGCCTGGGCCTTCGCCCCGATACTGCCTTTACGCATTACACATTACGCATTACGCATTACGCGTGTGCGCCACACATTACCCAGGACCATCGCAGCGTTTCTGAGGAACTGAAACCAAAAAGCTTTCTCGTGAGAATTTTCTCTTGAGAGTGGGAATGAAATATCTGTGCTGTCGCTACGGGCATCAGAACAGGAAGTGGAAAAAGCAGGCATTTACTGTGGCAGTTTCTTTAAACAAACAGCAACAACAAAAAGAACTATTTGACATGCGCCACTGAATTAAAGAGATTTAGAAAATGTATCAGGATGCGGGAGGGTAAGTACAAAAACAAATATAAATTGCCAGTGACAGAAAAATATGCGTTTCTTCATTTTTATTTATTTGTTCTGTTTTTCACAAAGCCTGTGCCTGAAGCGTGTCTGTGCGCTGGCACGCTGGGGCTCCTATTGTTTCCTCTAAATAGAGTGTGAAAACGGAAGCACAGTCTGCACTCCGCTTTTCTCACATTTTGTAAAATTTATGTTTTTTTTCAGTTTTATTCAGCGAGGCGGGAAGAATGGGGAACGAGAGCGAGGGAGAGATGTGCGTGTGCAGACAGTGCTTTAAGGGCTGCACCACCGAGACTCCACGTTTTAATAACTCATATAATCGTTTTATCATTTATAGCAGTACAGAGTGCATGTGGTGTCCTGTGCTGCTGTTATTTCATTCCCTCTTTAAACGTGTGACTTGGAGGAAGGGACTGTTGAGCTGCTCTGACGACAGTGATTGACATGAGGCCTGACAGCTGGGATCCAGGCGGCCGCTTCCCCTCTGTGACCCTGGAGACGCCCGGCTCGGTCCGGGCCTCACGCCTGTCCTGGTTCCCTTTCGGCCTGCAGGAGGCGTCTGCGTGCGAGGAGGTGTCGGTGATCGTGGAGAGCCTGCTGGCCGTGCTGCTCAGGACGATACTGGAGATCACCAACCGGCCCCAGTCCACCGGGTCCGCCCTGCGTCTGCAGTTCCAGGACGTCACGGTAACGATCCTGTCCCCTTGAGGCCCTCAAAAGTAACGAGCACGTTGATGACACAACCTTCCCATAGTCACACTATTAACCCTTTAAGGTGTGAAACTGAACATTCTGATGCTGATGTCACAGTCACTGCTGGTAACTGAAAGCAACTGACAGCGAGTTCTAGAACACTGACTTGGAATTTTGAAAAAGAAAAAAACATTCCAAAAAGCCTCCTCTTCAAATGCCTGTTTCAGCCTGATCCACAGCCCTGCGGATGCTAACGCTGTTTCCTCTGCTCAGGGGGAATTTGTGGCCTGTCTCCTCACTCTGCTTCGACAGATGACTGACAAACACTACCTACAGCTTCTGGAAAGGTTCTCCAGTAAAGACGACCTGAGGGTACGCTGATGCTGATGACGAGGATGATGATGATGATGCAGATGCTGATGATAAATATTCCTAATAATAAATATCAGTGAGGCTAAAAATAACTTTTCTTTTTAATACCTGTAAATGTTAAATTCAGTTAGACTCTTCGTCTTTTGGTCTGTCAGGACTTCCTCCTGCAGCTCTTCACCGTCTTTCGCATTCTCATCCGGCCGGAGATGTTCCCCAAAGACTGGACCGTCATGCGGCTGGTCACCAACAAGTAAGGGCCTCTGCTTCTGCCTCCGAGCGCCAGGGTAATGACCTTACAGCGCTGCGTATTACTACCTCATCCCCACGAGACTAGTCCATGTGGAATGGAATGTGGAAAACACGCTTGGAGACTGAAAGCTGTAAGCTTATGTGAACTTACAGGGGTACACTGTAGGGTACAGTCGGGATGGTGTAGACTTATTTTTCTGTAGGGTACAGTCTGAATCTTGTAGTCTTATTTTTCCTGTAGGGTACAGTCTGCGTCTTGTAGTCTTATTTTTCCTGTAGGGTACAGTCTGGGTCTTGTAGTCTTATTTTTCCTGTAGGGTACAGTCTGGGTCTTGTCTTATTTACTCTGTTCGGGTTGAAGCTAATCGAGGCTGTGTTTCTCGTGCCCTCTTCAGCGTCATCATCACCACGGTCCTGTACCTGTCGGACTCTCTGAGGAAGAACTTCCTGAGTGACAAGTTTGATTATAAGGTGAGAGGAGATGGTCACATAAACACACACACACACACACACACACACGCTGACGTTGGGCAGTAAATTGCCCTGCCCTTTGTGGTGTGTAATCTCCTGTTCAGATGCGCTGCACGGGCCTGTGTTTCTCTTAGGTGTGGGACTCCTACTTCTACCTCTCCGTGATCTTCATAAACCAGCCCTGCCTGCAGCTGGAGAAGTTCTCCCCGTCTAAAAGGAAGAACGCTCTAGAAAAGTAAGGGACTGTCTGGGTGTATGGATGGTGCTGAGTGGAGCTAGGGTGCTGGTGTCTGCCTGTGCCTCTCTCTGACTGCCACTCTCTCCGTAGGTACGGAGATATGAGGGTGATGATGGGCTGTGAGGTCTTCAGCATGTGGCAGAACTTGGGTGAGAGAGGAGCTCGTTCACAGCTTGCGTACACTTTGTCACACTTTCACCCATTTAATACGTGATGCGTGATAAATGCTGAGAGGGTGCAGGTTAAATATCTCGCTCAAGATGCAACAGCAGTGTTACACCTCGGATTTGAGCCTGCAACCTCTGAGTTACACGCCCAGTTCATTAACCGCAGTGCTGTGCTGCCGCTGAGGCGGATTTTTTTCTGGAACTTTCCAGGGGAGCACAAGCTGAACTTCATCCCGGCCATGATCGGCCCTTTCCTGGAGGTGACCCTGGTCCCGCAGCCAGACCTCCGCAACGTCATGATCCCCATCTTCCACGACATGATGGACTGGGAGCAGCGGAGGAGCGGGAACTTCAAACAGGTAGCACTCTCCTGGCCAATCAGAGACCTTCAAACAGGTAGCACTGTCTTTGCCTATCTTTAAACAGGTAGCACGCTCCTGGCCAATCAGAGACCTTCAAACAGGTAGCACTTTCCTGGCCAATCAGAGAACTTTAAACAGGTGCCTCCCCCCAGCATGATCACTGTTCTCCTGGTGGCAAAGCTGGGAACTGCAGCTGGCTGTATTGGTCTGATTTAATGATGTGTGTATGTATTGGACGCTTCTCTCTGTAGGTGGAGGCCAAGCTGATCGATAAGCTGGACAGCCTGATGTCGGACGGCAGAGGGGACGAGACGTACAGGGAGCTCTTCAACAGCATGTAGGTCACTGTGCATCAGCAAGGACCCGCAGCAGCACCCGGCGTGCAGTGGAGCAGGGTGTGAGTGAGTGTGGAGTGGAGTGCGAGTAGAGAGGGGGTAGGGTGTGAGTAGGGTGGGGGTTGAGTGTGAGTAGGTTGTGAGTGAGTGTGTGGGATTGAATTTGGAGTGGGTGCATCTCCGTTAGCTTGTGCTTTCAGTAAGACTGAAGCCCCAAATCACATCACAAAGACCTCTTTAATATGTCCTCCTATACCACAGAGCCTATGCTGTCAGTATATATGGAAGAATACTGCGGATAAGCTGTAAAAATGCTTATGCATCATAGGGCTCTACCAGGCCATAATGGTATCTGTTTTAGTAGCATCTCTACTGATATATCACATACTGAAAGCACCCGCCAACAACAGTGCCTTCTTCTCTTTCCTTGTCTTTGCCCATACTAACATTGTAGTAACATGTGAGGTGGGTGTTGCAATTAACATATTAAAATTAATCTGTCCTATCAATGCTTCCTGGAATAGAATTCCTCTGTTTGGCCCGTATCCTAGGTAAGACGCTGTTTTCTATGCTGTGTGTGCTTGCGTAGTATTGTTAGGTGGGTTTAGGGATGGGTTTGGGTGATGAGCTGGTTGTGACAGAGGACAGTAATGTGATGGGTTTGAGCGGGTAGAGGGCAGTTATGTGGCTGGTTGGTGGATGGGGGACAGTTATGTGGCTGGGTTTGGTGGACGGGGGACAGTTATGTGGCTGGGTTAGGGGTATAGAGGACAGTAACATGCCTGGGTTTGGGGTATAGAGGACAGTAACATGCCTGGGTTTTGGGGGTGTTGGACAGTCTTATGATGGTGCTTGTGTCTCCTGCAGCCTGCTGAAGAAGATTGAGAGGGAGACGTGGAGAGAGAGCGGAGTCTCTCTGGTCGCTACTGTCACACGACTGATGGAGAGACTGCTGGATTACAGGTGCTTACTGTACCACACACACACACACACACACACACTCACACACACACACACACATGTATACTGTCACACACATACCGTCTCACTCACACACATGCATGTTGTGAGGACGTGTGTGTGTGTGTGTGTGTGTTTTAATCAGGGCTGTGTCACACACATGTACAGTGTCACACATACCGTCTCACTCACACACATGCATGTTGAGAGGACGTGTGTGTGTGTGTGTGTGTGTGTGTGTGTGTGTGTGTGTGTGTGTGTTTTAATCAGGGCTGTGTCACACACATGTACAGTGTCACACATACCGTCTCACTCACACACATGCATGTTGAGAGGACGTGTGTGTGTGTGTGTGTGTGTTTTAATCAGGGCTGTGTCACACACAGGGACTGTATGAAGGTGGGAGAGGTGGATGGTAAAAAGATAGGCTGCACTGTCAGCCTCCTGGTGAGTACAGCTCATTCCACATTTACTGTGCCTTTGTCTTTATATCTGATATTCTCTTCTATCCTAAATTGTCTTTATATCCCATATGAACTTTTTAATAGATTCTGTGTTTTGTCTGAGCCACTTTTATATCCTGCATTCCTTTTCATTATGTCTTTTATGACCTTCATTCTTTTTTCTGAATTCTACATGTTGTCTTTTGTATCTGACATTCTGCCTTCTGCATCCACATTTGCACAACCTGCGTGCTGCTCTGGCCCTGCGTAAATACCTCACTGCGCCTGTTTCCGTTACCAAATGGCTTTTCCAGCCGGAAACGTGATTACCGTGCGCCTTTCCTGCAGTAAAAAAAGCCCAGTGACATTTGATGGCTTATGTTCGGTGGGCCGCCTCATTTTAATTCCCACTGTTCATAGGTGAGTTGGCTGGTTTAATCAGTCGCTCAGAGGCAGTAATTCTTTTCCGTGTGTGTGTGTGTGTGTGTGTGTGTTTTGTTCTGCCGCTCAGGTGCTAATGGGTGTGCTTATCGCTTCCCCCAGCTCTCAGCTTCTGCTTTAGCTCCTTTACTCTGCCGTGTTTAAATCCCTGCTTTCTGCTCGGCGCTGTGAAATGCTGCAGCACTTCTGCAGGTTTGTGTTATGCAACTGGCAGCGTCGGGTGAGCAGCGAACGGGCAGCCTGTGTGGGCTGGCGGCAGAAGCCTTACTGATATCACATGAGCGCAAAAGTGTGAAGCGCCAAATTAATCTGTGTGTTCTGCTTGTCCCCCCACCCCCCCCCCCCACCACCCCCACCCCCCCAGAACTTCTACAAAACGGAGCTGAACAAGGAGGAGATGTACATCCGCTACATTCACAAGCTGCACGACCTGCACCTGAAAGCACAGAACTACACAGGTGTGTGTGTGTGTGTGTACGTGTGTGTGTGCAGCATTGTGTGTGTGTGTGTGCACATGCGCCTGTGTGTGTGTGTGTGTGTGTGTGTGTGTGCAGCAGTGTGTGTGTGTGTTTGCACGTGCAAGCCTACTGCAGTTGTGGATGTACAGTATGGGACACAGAGGTTTTCATGTGGGGGTACAGGGTTAAACTCAGAGATCAGGGTTTAGGGGTGACGCTGTCCCCCCCCCCCCCCCCCCACAGAGGCCTCCTTCACGCTGCTGCTGTACGACGAGCTGCTGGAGTGGTCAGACCGGCCGCTCAGAGAGTTCCTCAGCTACCCCATGCAGAGCGAGTGGCAGAGGAAGGAGTACCTGCACCTGTCAATCATCCAGAACTTCCACAGGGGCAAGGTGAGTACGCACCTGTCAATCATCCAGAACTTCCACAGGGGCAAGGTGAGCTCTCACCTGTCAATCATCCAGAACTTCCACAGGGGCAAGGTGAGTACGCACCTGTCAATCATCCAGAACTTCCACAGGGGCAAGGTGAGTACGCACCTGTCAATCATCCAGAACTTCCACAGGGGCAAGGTGAGTACGCACCTGTCAATCATCCAGAACTTCCACAGGGGCAAGGTGAGCTCTCACCTGTCAATCATCCAGAACTTCCACAGGGGCAAGGTGAGCTCTCACCTGTCAATCATCCAGAACTTCCACAGGGGCAAGGTGAGTACGCACCTGTCAATCATCCAGAACTTCCACAGGGGCAAAGTGAGTACGCACCTGTCAATCATCCAGAACTTCCACAGGGGCAAGGTGAGCTCTCACCTGTCAATCATCCAGAACTACCACAGGGGCAAGGCAGGTACGGCCCTAGTGCGGAGAGTGTCTATGGCTGCTCTTCTGTTGGTCTTCTACTGCCGCCAAGTGGTATTAAAATGCACTGCACTGTAGCACAGAATGCTTCCACTGATGCCTTTAGGATTAAGCCCTGCGTGCCTGCAGGTCCTGATCTTATCAGTATTATGAAAAACAAATGCTTCTCTTGGAACTGACGTACTGATAATGTGTATCTCCTGAACCCTGTGATTCACAGTGCTGGGAGAACGGCATCATTCTGTGCCGGGAGCTGGCTGACCAGTATGAGGCCTACTATGACTACCGCAACCTCAGCAAAATGAAGGTGAGAAGGTTGTTTTTTTTTTTGTTGTTTTTTTTGCCTTAAAGAGCTGAAATGGATAGGGTGCGTCTGGGTTTGTGGGAGTAACACAGCGGGTGACTGCGTCATGTGCGTTTGAGCTTGTGGGGCGGATGAGGATAGCTGGCAGTGTGGTATAACGGGTAAGGAACTGGTCTTGTAATCTGAAGGTCAGAAGTTTGATTCCTGGGTAGGACATTGCCGTTGTACCCCTGAGCAAGGTACTTAACCTGCATTGCTTCAGTATATATCCCGCTGCATAAATGGATGCAATGTAAATGCCACATGGAATGTTGTGTAAATTGCTCTGGATTAGAGTGTCTGCTAAATGCCTGTAATGCATCCGTTAGGGAACAGTGCCCCCTCTGGCCCCTGCTGGTATTGCAAGCGTGGTCTCTCGCTGTCTCCTCAGATGATGGAAGCTTCTTTGTACGACAAGATCATGGACCAGCAGCGGCTGGAGCCGGAGTTTTTCAGGGTCGGATTCTACGGCAAGAAGTTCCCCTTCTTTCTACGAGTGAGTGCTCTGTGCTTCCTCCTCCCTCTAAAGTCGTTTATTCTCCGTCTCTCTCTCTCTCTCTCTTTCTGAGGTTTAAAAATAGACCCCAGCTGGGAGGTGGGCACGCAGATGCTTATGTCACGCAGGACCGCTTTCCAAACGCATGGACCCCGCGTTCAGTAGTGACTCAGCACTGACACGGCACTCCCACTGCCTGTGCTCTCATTCTGGGGCCTGGTGCATTTACTGAGAGGGCGACTCGCAGGTTTTAGAAGGATTCTTAACAGCATTGCTCTAGAACAAAGATGTCTCTCTCCAAATTTATTTGTTTACCATGTGATTTGAAAAAGAACCCAACAAACTTTTTTTTTTTTTTGGTCATTTGTCTCAAAATTAAAAAGAATTTTATTTATTCATTTATTTTTTTCTGTGTGCACTTGATGTTGATGCTCACCAGCAGTGACAGTAATGTCCACTAGGTGATGCACTAGGGCTGGGTTTTCCCTGCTCTCTCTCTGGGGGTTTTATAACAGTGATGGGTAATAGATTTAGACTGAGTGGAAGAGACAGTAAAGGGCTGTGCCTGCGTCAGGCAGCTGGGAGCAGAGTACAGGGGCATTGAGTGTAATCTGATCTGCTTTAATGAAATGTGCTGTGCAGCACTCAGGCTGAGGAACGGCTTCATCAATTCGATCAGCTTCCCCTTTTCAGTGGAAACTTTGTTCAGTGTGTTGAAATGGGGAATTTTTAAAGATGTTAGTTGATTCATCGCTTAAACGTACAAAGCTAAATAATATGCAAAGGCCTGGTAACCAGGTAAATCCGGTTGATCTGTGCCTGCTAACCAGGGAAATCAGTTTGTTCTGTGCCTGGTAACCAGGTAAATGTGGTTGCTCTGTGCCTGGTAACCAGGTAAATGTGGTTGCTCTGTGCCTGGTAACCAGGTAAATGTGGTTGCTCTGTGCCTGGTAACCAGGTAAATGTGGTTGCTCTGTGCCTGGTAACCAGGTAAATGTGGTTGCTCTGTGATCATCGATTAGAGTCCTCCTGCACAGCTGGTGGTGATGCTCTCAGCCTCTCTCCCTCTGAGCCGCTCATTACATCAAATTACCTTCCATCGCTCTGCATCTCAATGCAGTGCATTACACTCAGGGAGCTGCTCAGCCACGAGCACTGCCCTGTTTAAAGCCGCCAGTCAGGCCCCTTCTGAAGGACATGTCTGCCTGCCTGCTTTAGCCTGCTGCATACACACACATACAGTGTGTTTGCTGCATGCCAGTGTGTGTAAATGTGTGCATATATAATGTAAATGTAACACATAAATAATAATGTAATATAAAGTGCGTGTGTGCAGGGCTTTGCGGGACTCAGTGTCTCTCTCTCCTGTAGAATAAGGAGTTTGTGTGTCGGGGGCACGACTACGAGCGTCTGGAGGCGTTCCAGCAGCGCATGCTGAACGAGTTCCCCCACGCCATCGCCATGCAGCATGCCAACCAGCCTGACGACACCATCTTCCAGGCCGACGCCCAGTGTATCCTGCTAACCGCGTAGAAACTGAGATGACCGGGGCACTCTCCGTGTCTCTGGACATGCTGATTTTGAGTCAGATATTATTCACACACACACACACACACACACCTGTGAGCTGCAGAACCAGCTGTAAGACAGAAAACAGTCGCTGTTTCTCACTGTGAAAGCTGCTGCGATCGTTTTGGACGGTTTTTTGGAAGAGCTCTGTTCTGTAATGTGTGACTCCCCCCCCCCATGTGAAATTAGCGCAGAGGTGGCCAGTCAAATAGCATTAGCACGGCGCTTAGTTATCCTTGTGTAACAATTAATCAGCTCCCCCTGTGGGCTCTGGGCTGGTGCTTCTGTCCTGCACTTCCTGTCCTGTACTTCCTGTCCTGTTCTTCCTGCGGAGCCGCGGTCTGGCGGCCCCCGGCCCTCCTGGCTGTGTGTGTCGAGCGTGTGCGTTTGGGCCTTGACCCGCGAACGTGTCCAGACCTGCAGATCTACGCGGTCAGCCCCATCCCAGAGAGCCAGGACGTCCTGCAGCGGGAGGGGGTCCCCGACAACATCAAGAGCTTCTACAAGGTCAACCACATCTGGAAGTTTCGCTACGACCGGCCCTTCCACAAGGGCACCAAGGACAAGGAGAACGAGTTCAAGGTGCGCAGCTCGCTCGCCCCGACCCGCGTCCCAGCATGCACTCTGTTCTCGCTTCTCGGCGTGCCAAATTGAAAAAGTGGGTCTTATCTTCTGGAGGTTATTAGCCCAGAGTGGGCAGAGCCATTTGCGATGAGTGGAGCGGCGTAACAGTTCAGTGCAATCTGCAGTCATTTAACCACCGTAATTACACAACACTTATCAGTCCTGCTTTTCATCAGTAATTCTGTCCGTTCCCTTGATTCACTCTCCCAGTCCCTGTGCAGTGCGTGGGCCGAGCTCTGAAGAGACTGGGTTGGCGTGTGTGCTGTACAGAGACCTCCGCTGTAGACCAGGGCGTCAAAGCTTCACGCTTAGAGGGTCATAGTGTCCACAGGTTCTCGTGGTTTCCTCCAGTGGCTGGCTTAAATTAATAACAAACATGATTACACGTGTGTCCCTTTCAAATACCTTGGTTGCATATGCGTGTGTGCAGTGATCGTGTGTGTGTGTGTGTGTCTGTGTCACTTATGGACATAAGTGTGTGTGTGTCGTAAGCACTGATTATGTGTGTTAGTGTAATAGATGTGTGTTTTTGCAGAGCCTGTGGGTGGAACGGACCACGCTGACTCTGGTCCAGAGTCTGCCCGGCATCTCGCGCTGGTTTGAGGTGGAGAAGCGGGACGTGGTGAGTGAGGTTCCTCTCTCAGTCCCCCCTGCCCCACTACTTTTTTACTCTCCTGATTTTAGTCATGTGACTGGCTTTGTAAATACTGTATAACAGCAAAAGGCAAAAACAGTTACAGGTTTGACTCGGCTTCAGGAAGACTGTTTCCTTTTTAAGTGTTTCTGTTTGTGTGTGTGTGTGTGTGTGTGTGTGTCATGTGTATGTGTGTGTGTGTGTGTGTGTGTGTGTGTGCATGCGTGTGTGCGTGTGTGTGTGTGTGTGTGTGTGCATGCATGCGTATGTGTGTGTGTGTGTGTGTGTGTGTGTGTGTGTGTGTGTGTGTGTGTGTGTGTGTGATGTTCAGGTTGAGATCAGCCCGTTGGAGAATGCGATGGAGGTGATTGAGAATAAGAACCAGCAGCTGCGGACGCTGATCTCTCAGTGCCAGGCCCGCCAGATGAACAACGTCAACCCCCTGACCATGTGCCTGAACGGCGTGATCGACGCGGCCGTCAACGGCGGGCTCACCCGCTACCAAGAGGTACAGTACAGCAGCAGTGCGCTAACCTGCTAACCCACCCGCTACCAAGAGGTACAGTACTGCAGCAGTGCGCTAACCCGCTAACCTGCTAACCCACCCGCTACCAGGAGGTACAGTACCGCAGCAGTGCGCTAACCCGCTAACCTGCTAACCCACCCGCTACCAGGAGGTACTGCAGCAGTGCGCTAACCTGCTAACCCACCCGCTACCAGGAGGTACTGCAGCAGTGCGCTAACCTGCTAACCCGCCTTCTGCAGGAGCCCAGTACCAGCGGCTCACTCGTGAAAGGTCAAACGGACAGTGATGGATGCCTGGGAGAATTGCGACGTGCGAGCTGCTTCCGTTTCGTTTTTTCTCTCTCTCTCTGGACCTGGGCATCCCTGCGGTGGTGCACCTGTTTTATCTTTGACCCGGCGCACGGTTTAAAGTGCCCCGCGTCTCTCTCTCTCCCCCCCGCCCCCTCCCCCCCCCCCCCCTTGGAACAAGGCCGGCTTGCTAGAGGGTGCCAGTGGGGACTTAACGGGTGAAACTTGCACAGCAGGTTGCTTGAGATGAGATTTGTGCAGGGAAAAAAGCAGCAGGTTTAGAAGTGTCTCGCCTGTACCAGGGCCAGATATTAACACCCTGTCTGTGGAATTGTGCTCCAGCTGGAGTTTGTGTTGGGTTTCTATGGATTCGTGCACGTCAGTGCCAATAGTTATACAGCGATAGAGTCAGTGTTCTTACAGTGCTGCAAGTCAGAGTACCGATCCCCCTTCTAAACACAGCCCGAATGAAAGTTTATCCCAAAACAAACTTTGCCTAAGCCATTTCAGCCTGTGCGATCTGTCATCAGCTCTACCGAGTAATTATTTCCTCTCTGCTGCAACTCCGGAGAGGAGTTCTGAGATAAATTCACTCGCCGCTCTTCTTAAAGGAGGGGGGAGAAAAACACATCAGTGTTTGCCTTAATCAGTTCATTTATAAAAGGTCTTGATAAAAAAAGGCTAGACAGTCGCTGGAGTGGTGTGTGACTGCCGTTTGGAAACGATCCATTCTTCAAGGCCACAGCATCTCCTGTGTGGATCAGATTTAATTCCTTTAAGCAGTATTGAATATAAATGATGCGATTGCGTGTAAAGAATACTTTTTTAGGGTCATTGGCGCGTGGTAGTTATGGTGACGGGTAGCCGAGTCCGATGTTATTGACTCAAGTTATTGATAAGGTCTTTTGTTTCCCCGCTGGATTTGTCCCTTTATTTAGTGCGGTGTCTTTCTGTCTCTTTGGAGATACACAGGAGTGTCCTTCTGAGGCCGATTCGGACGCTGTTCCTTTATGTGCTCTTTTATTCGTTTATATTTTTCTGTGGGACGGTGCCGCTCTGTCACGGCGCTCGTATTGTCCTGTTCGGTCCTCCTGTAGACCGCTAAGTTGTGCGGAACGTCTGGAACGCCGGGCGTGAAGTTTGGCGATAAGGCCCGACCCCGGCCTCCTCTGTGCCGTTTTATTTCACAGACAAAAGGCCGTGTCCAAGGATTCATCGCTTCTCAGAGCTCACACTGCGCTCTGTGCATGAGGCTCAGGGAGCACCGCTAGATTCATTCAGTTCAGCATACAAATTATAATGTTCACTTTTTTTTGTATACCGCCTTTGTATACCCATGGTTGCTTAACAGATCATGGCAATGCCAATGCATATATATATATGTGTATATATATACATGCAAAGACAGAATAATAATATGAATAATAATAATAATGAGTTCTGAAAGTGCCTGGAGATGTAGGTGTTACTGCAGAGTGCTGCAGGTTTTCCTCAGGGGGGGTGGAGCTTCATTTTGAGTGACAGCTGAGCCCCGCCCCTCCTCTCCACAGGCCTTCTTCACAAAGGACTACGTGGCCAGCCACCCCGAGGACGGCGAGAAGATCGCGCGGCTGCGGGAGCTCATGTTCGAGCAGGTCAGCCTCACGCAGCACAGTCATTTATTAAACATTTATAACAACGCTGGGTGTCATTTATTAAACATTTATACCTACGCTGTGTATCATTTATTAAACATTTATAACTACCCTGAGTGTCATTTATGAAACATTTATACCTACAGTGAGTATTATTTTATTACAGTAATAATTGTAACTACGCTGTGAAATCTTTTATTAAACGTGTGTAACTGCTCTGCAGTCCATAGGGATTTATTCCATATCCTGCTATTGTAAGCCTTTCAGGTACAAGACTTGAACTGTAACGTATTCATGTCTGTTTTCCGTGACTTGCTTCGCTCCCCCAAACCGCGCCCCCTGTGAGGTTCTGAGGGGGAGGTCTCGTGGCTGTAGCTGAGCCTGTGTGGGTGGATGTGAGCAGGGTTCAGTGTGTGGGTGAATGTGAGCGGGGCTCAGTGTGTGGGTGAATGTGAGCAGGGTTCAGTGTGTGGGTGAATGTGAGCGGGGCTCAGTGTGTGGGTGAATGTGAGCGGGGCTCAGTGTGTGGGTGAATGTGAGCGGGGTTCAGTGTGTGGGTTCAGAGGTGTAACGGTGAGGCCCGTTTCTCCAGGCGCACATCCTGGAGTACGGGCTGGCCGTGCACGACAAGTTCGTGCCCCAGGACATGAGGCCGCTGCACAAGAAGCTGGTGGACCAGTTCCACCTGATGAAGTCCAGCCTGGGGATTCAGGTACGGCAGAACTGCCCCGCCCGCCTCCGCCTGCTGCTGTCCCGCACGGAACGAGAAGCTGCTCTAGAACCGCAAAGGCTTCTGGGATCTCATTTTCATGCCACTGCGGTGCCGTTCAGCTCTGTTTGTGTCTCATCTATGGTGCTCTCTCTCTCTCTCTCTCTCTCAGGAGTTCCCTCCGTACGTGTGCGCCAGCCCTGTGCATTTTCCCAACGGCAGCCTGCGCTCCTGCAGGGCGTCTGTCCCCAACGTCCTGAGCCCCGACGGCCCCCGCGTGCTGTCCAGACGCAGGTAAGCCTGAGTCCGTCTGCGCAGACGCAGCTAAGCCTGAGTCCGTCTGTGCAGACGCAGCTAAGCCTGAGTCCGTCTGCGCAGGCATAATTTATCATCATTTAAAAAATTCATAAAATCAGCAGAATGGGCTTTCTGTTAATCAGTTAATCAATCTATCTCTCTCTATCTCTTTCTCATTTAAATTTGCATGTTTTATTTGCATGCCAAGAGAGCTTTTGTTGATTAAGCATTAAAGTATAAAAAACAAGTGTACATTGTACACTAACACTCCCCCTCTCTCTCCCCTCCTCCTTTCTCACCCTCTCTCTCTCTGCCTCTCTCCCTCCCTCCCTCCTCCCCTCCCTCTCCCTCTCTCTCTCCCCCCCCTCCCTCTCCCTCCCTCTCTCTCTCTCTTCGTCCGGCAGTCCGCTCAGCTACCCTCCGGTGAACCGCTACTCTTCCTCCTCGCTCTCCTCCCAGGCCTCTAACGAAGTGAGCAACATCACGGGCCAATCGGAGAGCTCGGATGAGGTCTTCAACATGCAGGTAGCGCTCTGCGCTTAGCCGCCGAAATGGAGCCGGGGGGGGGGGGGTGCTTCCGCTGCCTCTACAGGCCCCTGATCAGAGCTCTGTCTGCCTGCGTAACCCGTAGCCATGGCAATTACCCATGGGGCCTTGCAGTGTACTCATTTCAGATCAGGGCAAACAAGCCTACACAGCTTTTCCGTACATATATTTGAAAATTATTAACCGTATATATTTATATTTCGTTGTATATTTCTGATATATTTCAAGCTCCTGAGTGACTCATTTGTAAATTAGTTGTGATTGCAGGCCAGGGAAAATGAGCTTCACTGAATTTTGTTTTGCATTTTTTATTCTCTCCAGCCAAGCCCGTCTACCTCAAGCCTCAGTTCCAATCACTCCGCCTCTCCCAACGTGACCAGCTCCACTCCCTCCAGCGCCAGAGGTACACCTGTTACACAGGAGAGACTCCACACTGCTCACCTGGGAGACTACACCTGTACACTGCTCACCTGAGAGACTGTACACCTGTACACTGTTCACCTGAGAGACTGTACACCTGTACACTGCTCACCTGAGAGAGACTCCACACTGCTCACCTGAGAGACTGCACACCTGTACACTGCTCACCTGAGAGACTATACACCTGCACACTGCTCACCTGAGAGAGACTGTACACTGCTCACCTGAGAGACTACACCGGTACACTGCTCACCTGAGAGAGACTATACACCTGCACACTGCTCACCTGAGAGAGACTGTACACTGCTCACCTGAGAGACTACACCTGTACACTGCTCACCTGAGAGAGACTATACACCTGCACACTGCTCTCCTTAAAGAAGCTGTACACTGTCAACGAGGTTTAGCACACGGGGGTGGCCTGTATGATAACCCAGTCATTGTCCTGCTGACCTGGCAGTCCTGAGTACCTGTGGAGTCACAGGATTCACCACAGAGCTGCTTCTGTTCCCCCACCTCCCCCCTGCAGCGTCCCCACTGCTGTCTGACAAGCACAAGCAGCCCAGAGAGAACTGCTGCCTTTCACCACGGGACAGGCCCTGCAACGCCATCTACACCAACCCGCTGGACCCCTCACAGGTGAGGCTATATACCCAACCTCACACAGGTGTGACTGTGTATCCCAACACCACACAGTTTGGTTTAGGTTGGCCTCTTTAGTGTGGCTGTTTACTATTGCTTCAGGTATAATTAAAAAGAGAAAGACGAAAAGAAAGGTAATGCCTCATACGGTGTCAAAGGCTGCTACTGCATTCAGTAATCACCGCTGTAGAAAACAACATACAGTTCATCTTTCAGCAGTCAGATGAAGGGTCACGGAGTGAAGTTTGAGTGTGATTTCTCTTCTGACATCACATTGCACAGAGGATGACTCCGCACCCGACTGGGGAAAGCGCCGTACCCCGCGGCGACCCAAATCTCTCTGCCCCAGACAAAGGTACAGTAGGCTCATTTATCTCCATCCCAAAGCAGCTAGCATGCATATGAAAGTGACCCTTAGTCTTCACCCTGCCAGGTCAGTCAAATTATTAATGCCATGACTGTTTAAAATGCAGGCATTGTTTTAATTATTGTGCGTAGTGTCGTGTGAGAGGGACTCTCTCATACACACTCATCGGACTAACGGGCATCCCTGAAAATAATGATTTGCTTTGTTTTTATGAACTACTGCAGTATGACTGATATTCATAGTCAGGAGTAGGGCTGCCCAACCCTGTTCTGGAGATCTGCCTTCCTGTAGTTTTTCAGTCCATCCCTAGCAAAGCACACCTCAATCGGCAGCTAAAGATCTTTTAATTAGTGGAACCAGGTGTGCAAAATTAGGGTTGAAATGAAAACCTACAGGATGGTAGATCTCCAGGAACAGGGTTGGGCGGCCCTGCTCTTCAGGGTATTGAGCTTGATGCACTTGTTTACTTTCAAAGGAGGGCTCATTTGAGTGAATGATGTCCAAGTCAAATAATATTTTCCAGTGCATGTATTTTATACTTTCTGGCCTTGTCATGGTTCATTGTTTCTGCATTCTACAGAATGATTTCAGACTGCAGTTGGAAGGCAGTTGTTGATTTATTTCTTTGAACTGATGTTTGAGGGTTAGAGAGTTTTTGTTTTTTTAGAAAACCACACACTAAAAATGAGCGTTCTTTATTTGGGAGCAGGTTCTGTAAAGTCCAGGTTTGCAGGAGTGGGTGATTGGCGGTTGTTGGAACACGGGGCGTAATGATCGTTTCTTGCTCATCAGAGAAAACAAGAGTTTTGCAGACCGCTTGGATCAGTTTTAACTCGACAGGAAAACAAGTGCCTTTGATATCTGCTGAGTTTAAATGATCGATGCGTATCCTCAGGGTGTTTTATCATTAAGAAGGCATTGAGTGAAACGTGAAGCTTAGTTTCCTCACAATGTGATCATTTTCGGTTTAAAGAGCTTCATCTTTAAAGAGTCCTTCAGGCTGTTGTTGATGAGTTGTAACTGACCAGATCTCCTGGTGTGTTCTTTTGTATATCAAAGTAGTGCACCCTGCCCCAGCTATCTGGAGTCTAGACTGTGTTAAAGAAGCTAACACACAATTATCAGACACTGTGGGCAAGTTGGTATCGCCCCCTCTCCCTCCTAGGCCACCGTACCCAGGTAAACCAATGAAAACGTGTCTTTGCTATGGTCCTGGCATTTCCTGCACCTGCTGGTTCGCTCCCATTGGCTCAGGGCGATTTTCTGCACCTGCTGGCCCAATTTCATTGGCTCAAACTTGTTTCCTGCAATTGTTCAGCCTCTTTGGTTCAAGCTGATTTTCTGCACCTGTTGGCATGCTTCCATTGGCTCAGGATGATTTCCTGCTCCTGCTGGCTCACTCTCATTGGCTCAGGATGATTTCCTGCTCCTTTTGGCTCACTCCCATTGGCTCGGGATAATTTCCTGCTCCTGCTGGCTCACTCTCATTGGCTCAGACTGCACACTTGTCGCTTCCTCCTTCCTGTCCACACTCTTTGGAGAACTGCTGCATTGTTCCCATTCATAGCCTGTGTGCCCAGTACATGATACCATCTTGCTACCATGCTACAATCTTGCTCATTTTGCCAGGCCCCCCCCCCCCCCCAATACAGTGCGGGTTTTAACTCAGTGTACGTGTGCGTGTGTGTGCGTGTGTGTGTGTGTGCGTTTGGGTGTGTGCGTGCATGTGTGTGTGTGTGTGTGTGTGCATGTGTGTGTGTTCTGCGTGTGATCAGGGTCACCGGGGAGGAACCTGAGCTCAATTTCTCCTGCCGCTCCGCCCAAGTCGCCTCAAAAGGTTTGTAGCCCGAGTACAAGGATTAAAATCTTTTATTTCTTTATTTATTTTTGGTGCGGGTGGGGGGTGGGGGGGGTTGTAGGGCATTGCATGCATTTATGGAATATACTGCAATATTTTGTAAATGTTTCATTAAGTTTCCACAATGCTTCGCCTCTTTGCGACAAGTTTTCCCAAAGCTTCCACGTAAAAGTTGGAGGGCGCAGTGTTAAGGACCCTACTGCAGCTCTTCATAGGGGATGCAGACGGGTAGCGTTCACCTTTACGCAGTCGGAGAGGAAAGTGAGATAGCGTGACAGTAGGGCTGTCTGTGCCACGTCCTTGCTCTGGTCACAATTTATAATGATGGAATTGTTCTACAGTCCGCTGTGTCAGCTGTTTGTACCTGGCGAACAAAAGACTGATGGCATACACTGATACAATCTGATAGGTTGCAACTTGATGAGGTTTGTGCATTTACTTCCAGGAGCCAGCTGATAGCGAGTGGGTCAGGGCTAATATCTAAGCTAGCTAAATCATGCTGAAGTCACTGCACTGTGACGGCATGTTGGCTTTTGGGAGTAATCTGTGCAGACCTGTGCAGTTAGAATAAGTGGTTTGGATGTAATAGGACAGTACAGCTGGTGTAAGATACGCAGGCAGCAGGCTGGGTTTGGGACGCGCCTGTGCGTAACCCCCTGTGTAACCCTGCGTGTTTCGGTGCTGTGCCCGCTCCTGCAGAGCGCCCTCCCGGCCTGCACCCCGTCCCCCACAGAGAGCCAGCCGGCGGGGCTGGCGTCCGGCTCGCCCGCGCTGTCCGGGAGCTTCAGCAGCGGGATCTCCTCCCTGAGCCGCTGCAGCGTTTCGGAGACGTCCGGCCCCGAGGCCCCGCCCTGCGACCACGCCCTCCCCGCCCCCGTCTCCGGGGGCAACGACGAGCTGGTCCGCCGGGAGAACAAGACCCCGCCCCCCTACAGCGTGTACGAGCGCAGCAACGCCCGGCGGCCCGTCCCGCTGCCGCACGTCCTGTCCGTCGCCCCCCTCAGCGCCGAGCCCCCCGCCCTGCCGCCCAAACCCCACCAGCTCCGCTCCGCCAAACTGGACCCCGACCTGCGCCGGGCCGAGCCCTTCCCCCGCCCAAGAGCCCTGCCCAGGAAGGTGTCCCAGCTGTAGGGCGGTACCCCATACACCCCCCCCGAAAAACCATCAGCCCCTAACCCTAACCCCCAACCCCTCCCCAGGAAGGTGTCCCAGCTGTAGGGCTGTACTCCCCGATACCCCCCGAAAACCATCAGCCGCTTGCCCCCACCCAAGACCCCTCCCCAGGAAGGTGTCGCAGTTGTAGGGCTGTACCCCACATCCCTCCCAAAACCATCAGCCCCTAACCCAACCCCCACCCCCTCCCCAGCAGGCCTGTACAGGGTCCCACCCGTAGGCCTCAGTCCCTGCCCACTGCCCTGCTGGCCATTCAGCACATTTGCACTTGGGTTCAGTACCCCCCCCCCCAGCCCTTAACACGTGAGATCGAGGCCGTACACGGTCAAGTACGTCCTTTGCATGCTGCCCTGCACTTTTGCTACTTTGTTCAGTGACTTACGTCGCAGGCCCTTTAGGACAGTGGTGACAGAGAGTCTATAGAGTCTTAATATTTAAGTTCTATGCAATTTACATATTTTTAATAGATGCAAAAATCCTAATATATGTATATAATGAAAATAAAATAACAGGGTTTTTTTTTTGCCTTAAATATTAAAAATAGCGTATTTCTATTGGTGAACGTTTGCAACGAGTCCTGCCGCTCACTGGAAACAATCTTTACTTTCCAAAATGGCTGTTAGGGGTGCTAGACCTGTCCTGTGTGTCTTATAACCTAGTACACTTCTTGCCTGGAAGGTTTGTTCCTTATATTAGATCTGTGGGCTTTTTCCAAGTTATCGTGCCAAAGGGCCACATATGCTTTTTATGTAACGGAAACTTTAGAGTCTAATCTAGCGAGTGGATGTGCTCTACTGAAGTATGACTGGACTGATGAGCGTGCTCAGTGACACGTGTTTCTCAGTTCTGTGTTCAGTACTTGACTGCATGAGGCCTGTACAAAGCAAAACATGCACTGTAGTACCAACAAGGGTTTTTTTTTTGTTGTTGTTTTTTATTACTGAGCCTGAGCACAAACAGGTCTTGCGACAGCAGATCCTTACAGGCCTGCTTACGAGACTAATGACTCACTGACAGATCAGTCGCTTTCTTACCAGTGCGATCATTTGCAAATACGGCATTTATGGAACTCTTGATATACAGTTTCCTTTTTAGATGTTACCATGGTGGACTGCCAGTGTGCCCTGCTGTGAGAGGGCTTCCATTATTTTCCATTTTAGCATTTCTACAAGTTCACACATTCTGTTTGATAGGGCTTTGGCCAGCATTTTCTGCAAGGCAGCATTCTGCTACATATTTGTAAAGTTGGAGCATTATTCGCACAGTTTTTATTTGTTGTCTGGAATGAAATATTGCTGAGAGAATACACTGTAAAGGCTCTCCTGGTTTACAGCCTGCAAGCTGAAAACTCATTATATAAAAGTGTTATTTTCAACAGATATTGGTCTGCATTCTTTCTGTGGACCATTTTAGCTAAACTCACTGATGAGTTTTTTTTTCTTCTTAATTTTAAACCTTGTTATCTTTTTTGTTCCAATTTTTTGTATTGGTTTAGTTTTTATTTTATATTCTTTTGTGAATTTCTGATAAAAGTATTTACATGAAGAGCAGTACTTGTGAAATTGTAAATGACTTTATGAGATTGTTTGTAAGTATGCCAAATATTTGTGAATTACAATTAATGTAAATATTGTGTTTTTAACAAAAATGTAGCCATATTCAATTTACCGCTTTGAATGTTGCAAGGACAAATTCTAATAAATGTTAAATATTTATATGTTTTAGTCAGTGTAGAAATAATGACACTGTTTAATAAAAGGACAAAAAATGACAATTTGCAGAAATTCACATTTCATTAGGTTCTTAGTATTTAAGAATTGTTTTAAAAAGGTTATTTGTTCATCATTTGTTGAATGTTGAGTGTCATTATATTTGAAAGCATCACATTCTTTCAGTTGAAGTCATTTCACCACTCTGGATCAAGTTTAAATGAGGTGAGTTTAGTGCACTTGAGGTATATGATCTGTCTTTTATGCTGTGTCTATAATCTTATTAAACAGACTGTCTTTGAAAGAATGCTTTTAATTTGGAATAATAATACCCTGTAAAGGTCAAAGAAAGAAGGTAATTACCCATCTAATTTGAGGGAGTATGTGAAAGTGTGATAATTGGCTATAGATAATCAATATAAAATTAATGTTCAGTATTTTCCCATTCAGGGTGAAGTGAAGCCTGGAAGTCTTGTTAGAAAATGTTTGATTTAATTTGATTGCATTATGAGACAAAGACACAGGGAACAGTGAGAGAGGGGAACAGGACACTGGGCTAGAGGGGAACAGGGATAGAGGTTAATATGATATGAGGAACAGTAATGGAGGGGAACAGAGATAGAGGTTAATATGATATAGGGAACAGTGATAGAGGGTAATCGGCAAGGAAGCTGGTGAAAATCAGCAAGAAGAAAGGTGGAAGAAATAGAAAGAGAGAGAGAGGCGAATGAAGCCACTGGATTGCTTTGGTGAGTGAGCATTCTGTAGAGTTGAGTCTGCTTGCGTACGCGACCTTTGACCTGAGGTTGTGTCTCACCTGCGTTCTCCGAAGTTCCTGTGGTACTTTTTGTGCATAGAGCAGGAGGGAAGACCTCGGTGTCCTGATCAAAGGGCAGAAATAGCCTCTCTGAGTCGAGCCTGCTAATCATCTCCCTTACAGCTGGTGGGCTGTGCGCTTCTCTCTATTCTCTGCCAGTCTTGTTTCGCTGTCATCACTGCAAGGAGAATCGAGTTCCCCACTTGACTTAACAGGGCGAATAAAGGGAAAACAACAAACAGATGGAAGGAGATGGATTCTGAGCCCCTGAGTATCACCTGGAGCCCCTTGTGTGAGTACAAACGCCAGCCTTCTACAGAGAGGACATCTTTCATAAATGTACAATCACGTTGGTAAGTAGGGTCACCTCAGTCTAGGCTCTTACGGTTCTTTAAGGAAACCGATTCAATTCCTCATTTTGCTGTTTTGAGTGAATTCAGCTTTTAACTGTGTTTTATACTGAGTCTGTCCATTCATTGGGGATTGGGGGTGTACATTACATTCGAGGATGTAAGTGTGCTTATATAGCAGGGTAAAAACGGACTCTGTCTGGGGTTGATTTCCTACATCACGCTGCTGTACCTGAAGTGGAAAAGGCCAGGTGGCTGTTTGCATTGCTCGCCGCCATTTTTAAAGCCATATTTGGAGGCAAAAAAACAACAACAATAGGACTCTCCTAAATCTCCATTCCCGTAAGTAAAGTGTGGCTCTCCGTGCTGCAGTTATGAACCAGCATGAACTTTATTCAGAATTAAATTATAAGCATTGCCGGAAAGCCTATTAATTAAACTGATGGTCATTACTGCAATTCCATATCTCTAAGCCTCTCTGTGGTTGGGTTCAGAAGAACTTTTTTTTTTCTTAAATGGATTTCTCATTCACCCAGTTTTAATTAACACACTGTATATTCCTGTGTATTCCCATTAAAAATATTAAGCAAAAAATGTGTGCTTTATCAATGTGGTGAGGCCCAATTGGCAGGCTCTCAGACGGCCCTGTGTGAGATCGGGTATCGGGGTTCACTCAGCTTGCTTCTCTCCTCCATTATCCATGACCGGAGGGAACAGGCATGAAGATAAGTGAGTAAGATTGAATATGCTCGGTTCTGCTTTAGAATGACCTGCAGTCACTGCTCTATTAATAGATATGGATTCTGCACATGGGCAGTTAAAAGCTGTAAAAAGACATTCAGTTAAGTGTCGAGCATAATTTTTTAATGGTTGCAAGACCAGCTCCTTACCCATTATACTACACGGCCTCAATGTATGTCAGTGTTTGCCACTGAATAAAATGCAGCGTAGAAGGTGACTCGGTGCTGTCTGCACTCAGAACTCTACAGTCGAGTGACTGACATGCTCCCCGAGCTGTGCTCCATAACTGCTGCTATTAGGCTGTCAATCGTGGTTTTAAAGAAGTACGATCATATCCTCCAAGGAGTATGCGCAGCCGTACAACTGCTTTCTTGAAGAAGTAAAAATAGAAAATAATAGGTATTTAGTCAATGTTTATTATTCATGAATGTAATGTCACATATGGTAGATACAGTAAAAAAATAAATTTAAAAAAAATGTGTGATGCCAGTAATTGTATATGGTTAAATGAGTCTATTCATTACTACCTTTATTTGAAATGTGTCACCCAGGAGAAATATCTTTCCATCAAATGTCTCATCAGTGATGATGCCGTGGCCTGTGTCTTGACTCTGCACTTTAACCACATGTGAAGTGTTTGCAAATCTATAATTGTGTAGTACTGGCTCTTTGTTCTAGCACATCGGATTTGAAGTAAAACTATTAACATGAGGTTAAAGTGCAGACTTATCTTAAATTTGAGTGGATTTACACCCATATAGGCTAATCCGTGTAGGAATTACAGCCCCTTTTTTTAAACGGGACCCCCAGCACCGCCCCATCCTTCGGTTTTCACACCTGAACCCCATTAAATCACTAAATTGGTATTCACTTCTGCGCGTGACTAATTTAATCGTTCGCGTTCAACAGGTGCGCAGCACTCCCCTAGAAACAGGTAACTGAGGGCGAAGCTGAAAAAAAGCAACGCGATAGTAGACGATTGGGCACCACCTGTCGAACGAACAAGCCGTAATACAAGTCTTCGTCACATTTTAAAAGAAGTTTAGCTCAGATAATAATAGTAAAATTGCGTTATATATATTTCATCGTAAATATTTTTCGGGGACCCTATATGCTCTCCAAATCACTACAACAGCACAAACGTGGAAACATTTCAGGTAACGTTAAGTTTAGTAAAATGGATAAAGGTGCAGGTGATAAGCGAGAAGCTCCACAACACGTTGCTATAAAACGCTCCTGGATGCAAAAGCCTTTCCAGTTTCATATTCAGAAAACTGTTTAGTCTCCAAGTGTTTGCATCAGCTGTAAATAGCTGTAAAAATGTCAGACCGTCTCGGACTTCGGGAGACATACGTGTTTACGCGTATGGTTAAGCCTCTATTGTCAAAATGGATTTTCCTCGAGTACACGATATTATCTTCTTGCTTTGCAAGGAAGTTTCCACAATATCCGTGTGCAGAATTCATTTATTTGAAGACACGAAGTTGACGGCACGAGACAAATGTCGAGCCTAGTGATTTGATTTTGAACAGAAGTCATTTTTAAACTACACTGCAATGTGCCGGAATGAACTCGAGGCTGTTTTTTGGGGGAATTGCAGGTTTGAGCAGAAGTAGATTAATCCGTTTTTAATAATAGGTTAATTTTCCTCGATGAATACTTACAGATTTTACGCAGACACATTGCATTTCAACTGGTAATAAAATTCAAGTTCTAATTTGCCATTTTAAATAAGTGCTCTTTGAGCTCTCACGAGAGGAATACGTCGCAGATCGCAGACGAGTTGACGCAGCTCATTACACGTGCCTATTAGTGAATCGACGGGCGGATCCTTCGGGCGAAAGTAGCATTATTGGAGCCGAAAGGGTTTCAAACGCAAACTATGTTGTTAGACATTGCAACAGACCAAATAATGTATCTGCATTAAGAAACCAATTACAGAACCATAGATTGAGGCAGGAACATTAACATTAAAGGTAGCCCCTGACATTATTTCTCAACTACAAAGTGACAGCAGTAGATTCAAGATGCCACTAAATAATCTATAAACGTGTACAATGGAAGATATTACATTCCCTTTGTTTTATGGTCCAATATAGTATTCGTTGTAGTAATAATGACCCTCATTATCATTTATAGCACATGGAACATTCAAATAAAAAAATAAAAAAATACCACCCTGGTGTGTGTTACTGGAGAAAGGATTCCTGAACATTGCTGAACAGTGATGTTTTTTTTGTTTGTTAAAAAGTACTTAACTATACATACTATTTTAAAAGTGTTTTATCAATACATTTTTATTGTTCTTATGTTTGCAAATACATCACCAGCAAGAGTGTCTGTCTGTGATGAGCTGTGGTAGAGTATTTGGGATTTTAAAAAAATCAGACAATTCAATTTAAGTGTTGTATAGGTTGCTTTTTTGATGCATTAACCTTTTGAAGTTATAATAGATTATTATTTTTAAATAATATGGGTTATTTTTAATATTAGCCTATTTTGCTTTTTATGAATGGGCTTCATTTGTTTTCTGTTTGCAGGTGAAAGACTTCATGACAGTGAAGCCATGTATTTCGTTCTTTGAGATCTGCGCTGAGATCTGTGAGAGTTGGGTAAGTTAAATATTCATTACTGATGCTTCTCTGTAGTAGGAAATAGAGTAACAGTGCATCACCTGTGAATGTGTGAGCAAGGACAAGTTTGAGCAGCAATTCACAATTATTCTACTTGCATTTCTTTTTGATGGAAGTAATACATATTTCATTATGACTTTCTTATTTAACTTCTTACTTCATTATTTTATTGTATGTTTTTTCCCCCTCACAATCTGGACCGCACAACCACTATCTGTTGTTTTTGGTCCTATCACTTGTATATCCTCAAATTCATTTGGAAGTGAGTAGAGTCGCGAACGTGCAGGAAATACATGGTGCCAGACACAGCTTCTGGGACGTTGGGGGTTGGGGAAATAGGCCTGAGTTCTTCTTTACCTTGAGAGCGTTTTTCAAGAGCACGCACCCTGAGGGGAAACTTTGCACTGAGTGTTGTGTGCGGATTTCACTCTGATATGAAAGCCTTCTGGCACCGGAGGGAATTCCTGTGTGACCTTCTGTGCTGGGAATTTTATGGGATGTGACAACATGGCTTCATTATTATTTCCTGCTTGAACTCCAGCATTGTTGTGTGTTTCATGGATTTGGCTCCCCATCCATGTATGGTTTGTGTTGGTAATATGCTGGGTGTAGATATACATTAGTCAGAAAGCGTCTGACTAACTGAGACAGACGCGAATGGGGGTGAGGGGTTACATGATCTCGAGCTGGCCAGCGATGGCCCCCCCATTCCCCCAGGTTCTTATAGTGAGTACATAAACTTGGCTCCTGCTCCCCTGTCCCATATTCTTGGAGTGCATCTGGTTCCTCTGGCTCTGTCTGACCCCCCCCCCCCCCCCCCCAACGTAAATAAAATATCACAAGGTCAGGATTAGTCCGCCGGGCTGAGCTGATGATCCCTTGGCGCCGGTTCTTAAGACGACCTGCTCGACGTTCCGCTCGACGAGCGAATCCCATTTCGGAAAACCACACGGGAGGGGGGTGTGTCTGTGTCTCGCGGCTACAGTGGGGGGGGAGAGAATTATAAAGAGCGCCCATAATCACCTTAGCGCTGCCTGATTGACCTTGGCGAGGCTGAGAACGCCGCGCGGAACTGAGCAAACGCACCTCATGAATAAACATGAGCGGATTAAGCAGAGCGGCGTCTTCCGGTGCGGGCCTGACTGACTTTCTTCACACCGTGAGGAAGGAAATGGCGCTCGGGGGCGATGGTGAGCTTTGAGAAGGGTAGCGTGAGCCCCCTCGGTTTCCGTGGTCATGACCCTACTGGCCGATAATGTTGGCGAAGCCATCGATGCCAGTCAGGAAGTGGGCCTTTTTGGAGTTTTACGGTTTCTGCTGTTCATTGGAAGATCTTGGATCAATAACCTGGCACAAAATAAGAACTCTGACCCTGGCTTTGAAGAACTGTAGAAGGAATGGCCGCGAGGTGTAATTACACAGGCAGGCAGCTAGTCGCTGTGGAGGACTTCTAGTGTTGCAATTAACCGCTCATCAGGAAAAATCAATCTGTTCTTCCTCTTATGTTCGCAAACATGTTGTTCTCCAGTCAATAAGGTATTATGGTGTGGTCTTTACTATGTATTTATTTTTGAGGAAAGTGGGATTCCTGGTATGGAGAAAAGTATACACAAACTTGCATTTCTTGCTTTTATTGCCATAAGTGAGGCGTTTGGAAAGCAGTAACCTAGGAATTCTTTCTTTGAAGTGATACCAAAAAAGCAAGCAAGCAAATGCAAAATTCAAGGCCCTCAGATTTGAAGAAACAGTGGGGCTGATTTGCATATATAAAACTCGCAGCGCAGATTGCGTCCTGGTGAGGGTGGGTTGCTGGGTTCACAGACTGTGTAAAATTGTCTGATTTACTACGGCTAAAGATAATTACACTATCAGGAAATGGGACTGTCTACTAATCACATTCTGTGTGTGAAGCAGAGCTTAAAAGGCACAGTTAAAAAAATAAAAATAAAAACTTGTGTTTAGTGTATGGAATATCTTCCATTGTATGTGGGAAAATTAATGAATCTTCTGGTGCCACGTCAGAGCGTATTCAGCACTACGGACAGCGCCGGACAAAATGCCTGCTGATATTCCAACTATGGCTGCAATTGTCAATATACTTAACCAAGGCGCTCAATCAAAGACCCTAAACTCACACTGTAGGCTACAACATGAGCCAAATCTAACTTTAGAGAATTAAAAACAAACGCACAGTAATCCTGTGCTTTTTTATTTTGGTAATGGAATTTGTGTATGCTCAGTTTCTAACTATGTTCTGTTAACGAAAAAAAGAAGCACCCGAGGTCTATTGGTCAATCAATGGGTGGTTTTTTAAAACGCCCTGTAATTTCTGCCTCTTTTTTTGAGGAACGAAAATCGCGGAAGTGAATAGTTTTGAGTCTCGGTGTCCCGCCTGTATATCCGTTCGGCTCTTCTGAGTTTTCAGTTGGTCGTTCCGTCACTTCTCGGGGGTTGCCATGGCATCGGCGCTCGAGAGCTCTGCACCGCTTTTCCCGTTGTGCGAGCGTCTGTGGGATTTACGCGACGATGGAAGACCACCGGCGCGGTTGGGCTTCATTATCCTTAGTGTGCTAAGCTTTGTCTGCGATAAGCATCCTTTTGAGAGGAAGGCATGGTGCATTGTGGGGAGGAATGGGAAACGCCACACAACGCAAATCAGTTAATTTTCCAGACACTGAGGAGGCAGGTGGGGTGGATGGGGGTGAAAAAATTTCATGTTATCGCCTGCACATTGTAAATGTAAATGTCACACGCTGGAATATGCGCTGTGCAATGATTGGTCAGCCCTCTGCTGTTTCAAGTCATTTTTGACCTTCATGGACATGCTGTATTATAGTATACATAAATTGTGACATTTAAAAAGTTTCATTTTAAATTGTGATTTATTTCACTCGCACCGCTAATGGGGTCAGAAGAGAGCAGCTCTGTGGGTGGATGAACTAACTGTACAGGGAAGAAACTGGTTAGTACACCGTCTCTCTTCCTCAAACTCTCTCCCTCCATTACTTTACATTACAGCCATTTAGCGGACGCTCTTATCCAGAGTGACTTGCACAACTTTTACACAGCATTTACACTGCATCCATTTACACAGCTGGATATTTTCTGAAGCAATGCTGGTTAAGCACCTTGCTCAACAGTACAACCTTTAGGGTACAAGACCAGGGGTACACTGCCGCCCTCCCTCCCTTTCCATCACTCCATCCCTCCATGTGATAATTAGATTATTAAATATTCGATGTGACTTTGCGGGTGTATACTGTGCTTGATTTTTTTCAAAGCGTGAACATATTTCATTTTGATATTTGATGTTTATTTAGTTTCCAATGTGCCTTTAAATGTTTTTTTTGGAAAATATATTCAGAACATCATACTTATGGTTCAAAATGAACTAGCGTCCAATGCTTTGATGGACAGCTAACCTTATTTGGGACTTGCGCGCCTGGCATATTTATTGGACATAGACTTGATTAGTGTCTGATTCCTTTTATTAAATCATTTTCAAAGGAAATTAGTTTTGGATGGAGTATGGCTAGAATAAAAATGCAAATAAGTTGTCATGGCAAGAAAAATGTGAAGTGCGCTTTCTTAAAGAATCAATCACAGTAAAAAATGTTTCCATAAATTTGAATGCGAGCGCAAAGCCCCCTCTTTGCTGCTTGCGACAATGACGGCAGTCTCTGTCTCTGAGACCCCATTAACCTGCCCATTGGTTCCTATCAAATGAGATCACAGGATGTTAAACTATCGCCGTGGTTACAGTCCCAGGGGTACTGATCTACCTGTCCCCGCTCCCGTCGTTTCCCAATTTCAGTTAGATTAAGAGGTCATTGCCTCCATTTCATAACACGCCCAGGTGGTCTCCATATTACAGTTATGGAAAGCGGGAAGCATTAATACGGAGTACTTTGAGATTTTTGTTGAGACAAGATGCGATTAGCCAGCTAAAGCATGTGACGTGTGTGTTTAAAAACTACTTTATGGATTAATTCTGTTTGCAAAGTGGCTAGGGGTTTTTTTTTTTAAGCCCACCAGGTGTTTAAGAGTACAACTTTTGACCTGTGCTAATTTGTCTGCAGTTTACTAATATATTAATTCAGCCTCTTTAATGATCTGTTATGATTACATTTCTCATTACAATTAATGTACCCCTGTGTTGATTATGAATGGTACACACCCTGAATTTTACTGAATGCAAAAAAGTAAACAAGTAAAGTGTGAACTGTTGAACATATCCTCCCCAGGGGGAGATCAAAAAGTCGCGTCGAACGTAGAGACTGTAGTGCTTTCTGAGGGCATGCTCAAACTTTGTTTATGTTGCCTGAGGCTCTCCAACTTTCATAGTCTGCTGCTAAAGCCAGTGCTCAGGTCGTTGCTTTCAGGTGTGATTTAGATGGATATGAGCAAGTTGGGCCTTGTTGAGGATTTGCTTTAGGATGAATATCGGGATTCACATTCACACTTCATACCGTCTGCACATTTTGTATGGTGCTTGGTTGGAGATTGTTGACATCAATAAGGATATGCAGGAAAACAATTTAATTCATTTTTTAAAATGAATTTAAAAAATGACAACCTGCCCTGTTTTTTTCCCTTCCCCCAGTCGCATTTTCACGCTTAGAGTTGACACTCATAAACGTTAATGCGATCTGCCGCGTGCTACTGTAACCGGCGCGTATCCTCGTTCTGAGCTCGAGCCCGTGATCACACCTCGGTTTCACAGCCTTTCTCCATCTAGCATCTGTTGTTTACGGCGCACGCTGCCGATCTGCTCATTAACGTCCAAAACCATCACAGAAGTTTACTTTTAATAACGTGTAAATAATGACCTCAGCAGTGGCAGTCACGCGGTTCTGAAGCTGTGAAGAACCGTTAATGAAGTTCACGGAGACTTGAATACAACATGTTAGCTGTGAAAGTGCAGAAGAGTGCATATTTATAAATTAATTCGTAACGTTATTACTATTCGTGATGCGTAGTTGGATGTGGCTTCAGAGGAATCCTGTGCGGCTCTGCACTGACATAATTAAAGAACATTTCAGCCGAAGGCTGGGCCTGACAATATGGCCCGGCATTGGAAAAACATTGCAACAATTTTTTTTTAATAAAACAGGATTAGAATTGGGGCTTAAATAAAGCATTGCGGAATGACAGTGTAGTCAGGCGAATTCCACAAATAAAAGGAAATGCTGTATTGAAGTACTGAAGCGGGGGGCAGATGAGGGTATACTTTGAATTGGGAAGAAATGTATGTGAATTCGGCCCAATGATGGTGCTGCACTTCAAAAGAAATCCTGGGGAAATAACCGTATAATACCAAAAAAAAAAAAAAATGACTGTGTTGGAAAAGACTCAAGTGTGGAATAGTTTTCTGGGACATAAGATTGCCTTTATCCTTTACCTTTGAGCTTCCCCGTGTGTCCTGTGATGTGATTTTTCAAGTGTAGACTGAAGCGGTAATTATAGGGCACCGCGAAAACGGCTTCATACCATCTCCTGTTGCTATAGAAACATCCAGAGAAAGCTTTTCGCTCCGCAACTTCTGAAGGATTCAATCTTTAAAAGGGAGAAAAAAAAGTGAAAACTTCTGAAAGCAAGACAAGACCATGTGTTCAATCAAGTGTGTGTGTGTATCTATGTGAGTGATAAGTATAGACTATTCTTTGAGTCTTCTAATATATAATGGCAGAAGGACTCATCTTTTATTAATGACCCAAGAAATAATTTTACAATGATGATGAAATACCTCAAGTTAAAAAATCCTACAAATAAAAGCAAAAACACAAACATTTATTTGGCAAAACGTGCATGACTTGAAAGCATAAAGTTAATATAAATTACTTGGCTGTACAATGATATTCTTTTAAATTGTGGTTCTTTTTTCACACCACGGTGTTTGTAGCTAGCTGAAGTAATGTTATTGAAAATCTCCAATTTATGGAAATCCATTCATTTTGTTTCATTTATTTGATTGTACCTGTGGGCTTAATTCCGTAGGTTGTTTGTCTGTTGGGCTCGCATGGGCAAGAAAATGGAAATTCAAGGCAAGGGGGTGTTTTAATGAAATGGCGTTTGACTGAACAGAAATATTTGACTTGTCTCTTGTGAGGCACGAGGACTTTTAAGACTCTCCTGCTCATTTTGCCTCTTCGTTTTGCTTTTCCCCAAATACGATCCCGCTGGCATTACGTTTGCGCCTGCACACACAGTAGAAAGGTTTGTGGAAATATCGCGGGATTTCACCAGCTTTTTAGGTCCCTGTAGTTTTGTGTTCATGCGGTGCTTTGTCAGTACAGCGTGTTTGGGGTGAGGGGGCTCGGGGGGGGAGAGGTCCATCAGACAGAATGCACTGGCGTGCCATGCAGTCACGGCACTCAGTAACTCTGGTGCATTTGGTAGGAAATCATTTTTAATCAAATGTTTTATGTCTGAGACTCTAGACTTTAGTGCTTTTTTTATTTCACACTTGGGCGGGCGTTTGACGGGCTGTCTGTGTGTTGGAGAGAGAACGTGAAAATGCTGCCACTCTCCCCATTAGCCACAGCTCTATTCTGGGAACTAGACCTAATGGTCATGGTTATGGATTAGCTGCCCCTTGATGAGAATTGGACTTTATCTGACCGGTGCTTGCATTTGTTCCAGTAACCTGCGGTATGCACTTATTGTACAGTGTATGGCTTTGGATAAAAACTTCTGCCCAATGAAAGGTAGTGTAATCGGATGGATGCATAATGCATGTTAGTGATAGAGAAAAAGAGGTGTGTGTGCATACGTGTGCATGCATGCCTGTGTGTGTGTGCATACATTAGCGTGTGTGTGTGCATTGCCTTAGTGTGTCTGTGTGCGCACGTGTTTGTGTGTGTGTGTGTTTGTGTGCGAAAATGTGTATGCTTATTGCAGTGTGTGTGTCTGAAATACTGTGTGTGAGTGTGTGTAACGATGATGCTTCATGTTTTGTGGAGAGGGGTGTGTGTCAACGTGTGATGCTGTGTGTGGTGATTAGCGTGTGTGTGTGTTGTTGTGTGTCTGTCTGTGTGCGTGAGTGTGTTTGAGTGTGTTTGTGAGTGAGTGTGTTTGAGTGTGAGTGGTGAGTGAGTGTGTCTGAGTGTGAGTGTGTGTGTTTTCAGTCTTTGCTGAGCCCAGAGGGGGAAGCCTCTCTCCCCGCTGCCTTTACCTGCCCATGTGCAGGACATGGACAGACTGGCTCTGTGAGGAACAGGTATTCTGTGGGATGTGTTTTCAGGCGCGCACACGGGTGACTCATCCAGGTGAATCTTTCCTGGGGCACTGTTATCCCCTGTCCCATGTTTCCGAATGGCTTTCCAAGGCCGTGTTTTCATCAGGCTGTAAAATAAGAGGAGGAAAGCCATGCTGGAGAACAGTGTGAGGCTTCAGCCCGCTCTCCAAAGGTATAAGAATAGCCTGGTTTCTTGCGTTCTGTCTTTTTTTGCCTGCTATTCTGTCCACGGGGCCGAAAGCTTTCGCTCTGCCAAGCCTGCTTTTTTACTCAGCCCCCCCGACCTGATTCTGCTGGGGTGAAGTGAGACTCCTGGCCCAAAAGTGCTCACCGGTCACTGTTTGAAATCACTGGGCCAACACTTTTATACCACCAGCCCAGCCCAGCCTCACTCTGTCGCTCCTTCTGATCTGTGCTCTGCTGGACTTTGGTGTAATTTGGAGAAAATTGAACCCAATTTGCCATCTGTTGTTGCCGAGCTCCTTTAATACCCTCAGAGAGTGAAGGTGGTGTCTCCCTGCTGAAACCACTTATCGACGAGCCGTCCGTCCCCGTGTCCAAATACTCATTTGCCCTCCTCTTCATTTGCTGCTGTCCACATATCCACTCCCCTCTGCTATTGCATTAATGAGATATTTGTGTTTTTCTATGAGAAAAATAAAAGTACTGTCCCACATCCAAAATGGCGGCCGTGAGCATTGATCTGAGAGGTGAATACGACGTTGATTATATCATTTGTACTCCTGCCATAGTTGTAAATGAGTGTAGGGGTGTAGTTCTTCTCTAACGCTGGAAAAGAGTTTGTGAGGAGTAGCATTCCAGGACTGGGCAGAAACTGGTTCTCCTGGTCTTCAGTGTAGAGAAGTATTTCAGCAACTCTGAATAAATGACACTTACCTTTTATCTGCATGTTAGGTGCTGTTACACTGGCTCAGATACTCAACTGTCATAATGCCCAAGATTCTATATCGTTGCTTGCATACGTCATGAAAACATCTATCTACTACGTCTCTACCATGGCCTCTTCAGAAGATATCTGTATTTTATTGCAGTTGCTTTGTCTTGATTACACTCAGTGAGAAAAGCAAGCTGCTTCTTAATCTTTGTGATTCTCGCTGTATTATTTTATATGACCCCAGCGTCCCATGACAATCTACAAGCCAGCATTAATAAGTGTTGTATTTATTACCTGAACAGGTTTTGACCATAAAATATTTAAGTCTTGTTTGGTGGGAGTGCATTAATCAATATTCAAAATTCTGCAGCAATCCTTTTCAACTGCACGAGAAATGAATCTATATTGACGGTTTGATCGCGAGGGATTGCTTTAGAACCACAGAGCCTTGTTTCTCATCTGCTTCACATGGAAGGAGTCCTATCTCGTATTTAAATTTCAAATGTAATATTTGTCTTCTGCCGGCTGCTATTCCCATGCTTAATTGACATTCATGTTGAAGGAAAATGGTTGAGGAAGGGTAGCTTGGTCCACTGAGTACTGGCATATTTACAGACTTTCCCTTATTTCTATTAGACGTTTCGGTAAGGAAAATCATTCTCCAGCTGCTTTTTTATGTACACACAGAGAAATCTGTCCTTTCATGTTTTGTGTACTTGTCATGTTTCCAGAGAAGGCTGTAAAAAAAAAAACATGATTTATTTCATATGTTGCATAAGCATAACAATTTTTTCCGAGCTGCAAACAGTTTTCTATCTGAAGGCTGATTAGGGTTGTGAGCAATGGGCATTGAAATTGCATTCCCTAGTGATGATGGTGCACAACAAAAGAATAATAAAACATTATTTTTATAGAACCGCAGTGCATTATATCTTAGTTAAACATTAATATGCTGTTCTAACACTACCGGCATTTTTTAAAATAACCTACATGCCTCCTGTACGCGGCCTTCGACTGAACAGTCTGTTAAGCATTTCTCCACAAGTCATGTGCCAATGGCCAGTTTCACAATAAAAGGTTTTTCATAGCTGGAGTAGTTATTTGGTAAACCGAAGAGACCGGCGTCAGTGCTTGGGGCGGCGGTGCTTTTGCTCATCAGAGCCATCGGAGCCGAGCCGCTCGCCTGTCACACTGAATCCGTCGCTGGCAAGTTTGTGTATTCTTAGACGCAGCGGTGCGCGTTTTATTTAATTTGCAAGTCATTTGCAAGTTGCCATTTTCCATTGTGTTTCTTTGGCACTGCAGCAGGGTTTATAAATGATGAGTTTACACGCAGGCAGCGTGATGTGTTATTTATGTACTGTAAGCATTCTAAAAGAATGATAAGGGGATGCAGAGTTGCTCAGTTATGACCTCCTTTTGAAAACATCTCCTCAGTACAAAGCCTGGTGTTTGGCACCCGAAGGCCATCTGCCTCTGCCACATGACCGGGAGGGCCGTGGGGCTGCTTGTGAGGGCCTCTCCAGGGCCTGGCCCGCCAGGCTTACCTCCCTAACCCGAGTCTCAGCCATCGGGGTGTGATGAATGAAAGTTTCACCGGGGGCTAAATTGCATGGAGCTGAAGGTGGGACCCGTTTGGAAAGCTTGGCGTTCGTCTCGGCAGTTGATTAGACTGAAATTCTGTCGCTGGGCTGTAAGGTACCGTCAGCTAAGAAAAATGACGGGAGAGTTATTCCACTGCTTCTGCGCTTGTACTTGTCAGCATGAAGTATGGAAGAGCAGGGAAACTGGCTGCCTTTAAGAGGAACCCGGAGACAAAACAGACCATGAATCAGCGGGAAATTAGAGCTTCTATTACATCAGCCCCAAACTGAGGCTGAGGTTCATCCTTAACTTTGGTGAAAAAAATGTTACCCAAACTCAACTTATTTTATTTTTTGTGCCAGGGGGATATTTTAAACTAGGATTTCATACAGTATGTGCAGTTCAGTTTGATGAATATCCCAAACAAGCTGCCTCATTACTACATAATTGCATACAATTTTTTTTTTTCTAAATAAACATAATCATCTTGCTTTTTCCCCTCCCTCACACTCCGACCATGTTTTTGCTGATGCACTAGACTAACAGTATTTCTTATATATATTTCTAACACTCCACCCTGAAGGTATGTGTGCTTATGCTTAACTTGGGTAAGCATAAGTATATTTTTGGGTATAAAATATTCCTTGTGTACTTAGTTTTGTTGGAGAAGGACTAGGAGGAGGAGGAGGGGGGAGATAGAAAGTCCTTTTCATAAGTCCTCTGGATCCTGAAGTGTGTGGTCCGCACGCTCACACAGTGAAAATGGACACTGCAGCGGAGACATGCTAATTTGTCAGAGTGTCGGTGTCGCTTCGCTACGAGACCAGCGGCACTAGGCTGGGAGCATGAATTAGGAAGCACTGATGCACTGTCAACACTCTAATCCCTTAATAAAGAACCCGGCTTTGCGGGGGATTAGGGGCTGGCATCAGCCAGGAGAGAGGGGCAACAGAGCCTCTGGCAACAGTCCCCGTCTCCCACCTGTTCCTTACGGTAACCAAGGCAACGTCACATTCCCCTGTGTGAAAGGTGAGAGTGATAAACCAGCCTGTGTAGTGTAAATGACATGGTCTTCAAACAGGTTTTTAATAAAGTTTCCCTAGTCAAATAAAGAATGGAATGGAAAGAGGAAACTGCACGATCCTCACCTGGATTTTAACGGCCAGGTGGGTGATTTTTAAAATTCTGCCTTGAAATTTAACAGCCAGGTGCAGGGTTGGTACTCATGATTCGCATTTTTTAAATTATCATTTTTACCAAATAAGAATAAATAATACTGCTTTTTTAGTAGAAATGCTTAAAGCTGTGTGTGTATGTGTGTATGGTTTTGTGCCGTCTCTCTCGAGAGTCAGAGAGTCACGGGGCTGGGGTAGAGGCATCTTCCTTCCTGTGTTTCTGTTTATACCCTGCAGGACCCTGTGGGATTTCAGCCACCAAGACCAGCTTAAAAAAAAAACTAAAAAGAAAGAAACTACTTTCTTATGGGTGAGCAGTCGAAGTCATTACGTTTTAAGGATTTTGGATGTTGAGCAAAATTTGTTTCCAGCTGGTACTCTATATCCACCACTTGTACATCTAACACCTGAGTTTAACGTTTGCTGGTGGTTTTGTGTGTGTGTGTGTGTCTGTGTGTGCGCACATGCGTGCATGTATGCCTATATATCTGTGGGTGTGTGTGTGTGTGTGAATGCATGTCTGTGGGTGTGTGTCTGTGTGCATATGTATCTGTGTGTGCATGCTTGTGTGCGCACATGCGTGCACTCCTGAGTGTGTGTGCGCGCGTGTGCGTGCGTGCACGAGCGTGTGCGTGCACTGTAGGTGTGTGTGGGGCAGAATTTCCAGTCCACATTCCCTCACATCTGGAGCAGAATGATGGCAGGATGTGACTCGCGTGGGCCGTGACATCGTAGACATGTCAGCAGCGCACAAGTGAACTGGCAACGGGGATCGAGTGCTACGCCTGCTGCTGATTGGACGGCAAGGAACGGCTCCTCGCAGGTGAGCCAATACAATTGGTGCTCTTGACACGAATGGAAACTGTGCGTCTTGGCGACTGCAGAGGCATCCTAAAATGCTGTGCCATTAAGGAGGAAAACGAGCACCGTTTGGTAGAGGTGGTCTGGGTGTAGTCTTCTTTACCCAAAGAAGGGGGCTTTTGTGCTTTTAGAATGTGATGCAGGTCACACAACCTTTAACGAGGCCTTGAGGCATTCCATAAATTATTCAAATGCTTTTCTAATTGAAGATCTCTTCTGCCGACAGTGAGGCCGTCCTCCGTGTCAGAGGGGAGTGGGAATTATGCTGGATTATCAGCTTTTATGTAAATGTCCTCGAATATTGAATCGATTTTTCTACGCGTCCAGCAGCAGCGGCGGCGGCCTCTGAATTCTTAAAGCAGACGTGTTTCTGGTTTTGCGCCGCGCGGAAAGAGAAGGCAGGCTGTGTGTTTTTCAGAGGGGAAAAAAGGGGGGGGGTGGGTTTTAGAAAGTGTTATTTAAATGCTACAGTTTGAGTTCTCAGGCATATTGACTGGATTAGTAACACGTCTGAGAGTGTATTCTAATAAACAGATGAGGCTGTAGGTGGTTGATCATCAGACTGACAAACATTGTGGTGTTCACAAAAGCTTTTGTATGAGAAATCTATTTAAGGCATTGGAGGTTTGGTGTATGAGGTTGAAGTTTTGCCCCCCCCCCCTTACCTCTGCACAGTTCTTGGCAACGGGACACCTGTAGAAGGCAGCCTGCTGGAAAGGTGTTTTTCCTCGCTGTTGCCAAGGTAACAGCCTGAATTGGGCTGGATGAAAGTGCAGCCTGTCTCGGCCTCTCCCATTACTACATTACTGCTCCCGACTTTTGTGATTTCATGTTTATTTAAAACCGTGACTGCAAGCCCATTGCCTCCACTGATCTCTATGCAAATGTTATGAATCCAGAACAGGAGGGAGGATGTGATCTTGTTCATAATGAGTTGTTGAAACAGGTTTTCCTCTGAAGGTTAGCATTATCAGCAAACTTGCTCGAGATGGTATCACGGGCGTTTGGGGGGGTATTATCATTATTGAAATGTATCATCCTGTCTGAATGCCCTTACTAGCTCACTGTACAGCTGTTCTCTTTGAGAGGACAAATATTCTCTTAAATTCAATGGCCTGAAAAGTTCTGAAATCATTAAAACATTAATTTTTTTTCTCATTACTTATTTGGGGAGGATGTTGGTCATTTTTTTTTCTTTAGTAAGAATGCTCTTTTTGGATAGGTAATGGGTCCCTTAAAACACAGCATTTTGAGGAGCACGTGCTCTTATTTTAAGGCCAGGGCTTTCCCTGTGTCTTAGGGTAGGCTCCTTGTGCGCACCCAGCTAGGATGCAGGCCTGGCTCTTGTAAGTGCAGCTGAGGGATGAGCTGGAGATGAGTGTGATTCATAGGTTTAAAGGAGGGGAGGACTGTAATGGCATATTGCTGGAGGGGGTAAAATACCCACGGAACAGGACGGATTCCAGACTCTGTTCCCAGAGCTTCAATCTCTGTTGAGGAAAAAATGATTTGCCGTCTGATTTGAAATCTACATAATTTTGTTGTGGAAGAAAAACCAGCATGCATCTTTAAAAAAAAAAAAAAAAAGTTACAATTGTTATCAGGATCTCCAACGTATGGAAATTGCCCTCGCCTTTTATTCAGCTTTTATTCTGCACATAATCTTCTCGCCTGACAGCGTTTTACGTGTCTTCAGAGCACTCGGTGCAATTGAGGGATAATGATTTCCTGTTCGTGTGCCTCTGAGGTTTATCTGAATGCTTATTTGTTGATGAATACGGAGCTGGTGGTTGGCTATTGATCATACTTACAGTGCCCAGGGTACTGGAGAGCAGTCAAATTAGTGCGCTGACACGGACTACAGCAAAATACATCTATAAAATAAATAAATAAAGGGGGGAAAAATACAGCCGTAAAATGTTTTTGTATTTTACACCTGATTTCCTGGCAGGAATGACAGCATCTCTTGTGCTTCCACGCATCGTAGTAGATGCATCTCAATGCCTTCCCTCTAATCCTTTGAAGAGTAGGTTTGTTGAAATCTTTTTTCTAAATTCTAGGTCAGTGTTCTAGAACTGCATGTCTTTGAATTACCAGTAGCGATCATTACATCAGAATTAGAATCTTCAGTTCAGAACATTCATTAGAATTTTCAGCTAAGAACATTCTAATCACATCTCCTCATCTTACACCTCAAAGGGCCAATGGCAGTATCCTCAGCACTGGCTGTGAGTCTGAAATATGCTGCATTTACAGAACTTGTGTTCCCAGATCATGGATGTTGTTTGTGCCCTGTGCATGGTTTTGAAAATGCAGCTGTTGGGTTCAGTTCTGTGAGCTATAAACAGAGCAGAGAAGAAAAGATGGCGGATCATTAAATGGCGGTGACTGTGGCTAGTGGCTCAGGCTCGTGCCGAGGCCGGTCCAAACTGAGCCAGGACCCGGCTTACTGGCGCTTCTCCAGGAGCCCGGCTCGCTGCCAGTGGACTGACCGAACCCCCCGGCGGATTTCGGGGAACAGGGGGCGTGTCCTGCGCTCACAGTAAGGGGGGGGGGGGGGGTCAGTGAATTAGGGTCTCCCACCGCTGCAGGAGAGGGGCCGGTCAGCCGAGGGTCCTCTATAAATACTGCCCAGCCTGGAGGAGCCGAGCTCCCACGCCAAGATTTCAGCACCTAACAGCCAGGGGGGCGAGCAGGGCGACCTCGGTTTAGAGGTCGTCCGCGTGACAGGAGCAGGCACGGGGCTTCTTATTTTTGCTTTTCTTTTCACAGAAATTGGAGCAGCATGTTTTAAACTTGTTCCGGCAGGGGCACGGTAACCTCTGTCTGAACTGTATTCTGCAGAGGCCTGTAATTTCACTGCAGTCTACCATCTCTGCATCTGCTGGACTGCAGAGTTCAGGGTTTAAAGCTTTGGAACTAGACTGCAAGTATACTTTTGAGGGGAGAGAGCATCTGAAACATGCGCAAACACACTCTCACACAGACTGTGACTTTGTGAATGCACTGGTTTCCCACAGAATTGAGACTACACCTTCAACAGCGGCTGATGTCAGAACACAAGACTACAATAACACATCACAGCCAAAGAATATCTGTAACAAATGCCTGAGTGAAATCCAAACAAACATGTGCATGCATGTATAATTCTCAGTGATGGACGTCCAATCAAAATACACATACAGTGCAGAGATCTCTCATACTCACATGTATGCATTCTTAATGGCCTTGCATATCAAATCAAAGTATTGAATGTCACCACACATTGGGCGACAGGTTGCCGTGCGTTACGATGCCTTTCTTTGAAGCGGGAGATTAAAAAGGTGCCCATCGCTCAGCGGCTTTAATCTCCTCTCCTCCTGTTTGTCAAATCTGGCTAATTAAACCCCAGCCGGCGCTCCTGCGATCGGACCATCTGACAGGAAGTGCTGTAAAAACGCTGCCTTTTCCTCCCGCTTCGTCTCCGTGGCGACAGCCCGCTGCTTTTCGCTCTGCCTGCCTGCCGTGTTTTTCTGTCTGTTTCTGCCGTGTCGTTTTTATCAGTTACTGTACGAACCCTCCCTCAAAAAATATAATAATATAATAAACTGACGGACAATGGGATAAAAATCTAATTTGCAGAGGACATGCAATTTGTTTGATTTTTATAATGGTACAATTTCCCTTTCAAAGTTCTGCAATCATGTGCATTGTTCTGTAATGCAAGGGAGATTCCTTTAAGGGTCATTGATGCATTTTATTTTGGGGAAAAAATGCAAACTAATGTTAATTTCGGAAAGAGAAAGGTAACGGTGGTTGTAATGAAAAACTGCATTTCAATTAATTCCTAAATTGAATGAATTAATGCGGAATTAACCCCAGTTCTGTGCAGCATAATGGGCGGCAGCACCCCGCTCTAGACTGAGCTGGGGGACAGGCAGCTTAACCCTTTAAGGTGTGGACACAAACGTGTGTATCGCAGATATTCTTCACTGAACATTCTAGTGCCGATGTCACAATCACTACTGATAACTGAAAGCAATGGAGTTCTAGGACACTGACTTGGAATTTTGAAGAAAAAAAAAAAACCCTACTCTTCAAAGGGTTGAATTTCAAACTGCATGCTGATGATCTCTCTCAACATGACTATCTTTCAGGAGCTGTCTCCAGTCCCTGTTTAGAATGCCAGCGTCACTGTATTTGCTCGTGGATAACCTGAGAAACCGTTTAAAATGGAACGGCAATTCCCCGCTGACACGTACAATAGCATCGGTGTAATATCAGACACTTGTGTAGCAGACACATTTCCATAACCCCTGGCTGGCTGTTCTCAGGCATGTTTTTGTGAGTGCCGTTTTTGCATAAATTTGTTACCCCGAGTAACATTAGTGGTTGTGTGAGGAGACGGGGCGTCCGTGTATTATTATTGCTGGCTGAGATGGTTAAGGGCTTTAACAGTGTCTGGACTAATAATGATGCAGTTACTGGAGTGTGGAGCTGAGCTGTAAATGGTATCTCCACCTGTCCCAGGGTTTAATGTAGAGTGCAGCTACTTACTGTACATCAGTGGCTTGAATATAAATCTGCTGGCAGATGTTGCAGCAGAGTGTTTGGATGATGATGTGAAACGCCTAAATACGCAGAATGCCCAGACGATTTTCTAATTTTTGCAGTCATTTCACTACCGCCATTTGAATCAGTAACTTTACAGTCCTATTCATAAAATAATACTTCTGCTGAGTGAAGTACATTAACATGTGCTCACAAAGCAGTCTGGAATTAGAACCGATTTTGAACAATTGTACAGATCATTGTGTTTCGCAGTGATTAGGCAAGGTTTTTCAGTCGTTCTTGAGTTGGATATTTTTGTCTGACAAATCTGTTGCTGGAGAGGCGGAGGAAAAAAAAAATCTGCACTTGGTTTTTGCAAAACACAACTGTGCAAATGAATTTCACATTACTGTAGGTCACTGAATTAATTTTCCAAATGGAAAGCGGTGTGATTTCTTGTGGGGATTATGAGTGTGCGAGCTGTGTTTCCTGCGTTAACCCTATGATGAATATGGACATCCATCTTTAGTAGCATGCTAAATTAGCAGAAACCCCCTTCATACAGTATATTTGCTATTTTTGCATATTTATCTGTGAAGGACTGTTTAAATTCTGTCGTATTACGGTAACAGTCATAACTCAGCTTCCAGTGGCTTGTGTGAACAGAAGATCAGTGTAGCCTTTAACTGACTGCCTTTAAAAGGCACTTTTTTTTTTGGATTTTTTAGAAGAACTCTAAGCTAGACCAAGTTACTCATTAATATACAAGTTACCTTTGAGCAAGGTATCACCATTTTAACAAGTAAGAACAGTGCAGAATAATGGCATTAGAACATTGGCATTGGCTGATTTGTTTGTATTTCCTTTTTTATTTAAATAGTTTCCATTTTTATTGAAGTTGTCATTCCCCCACCCCCCACCCCAATCAACTAATTTTTAAAAAAGCTTACATTTTTCATCCAGCTTGCAGTAACACAGCATGCTGCGGCCCTTTTAATATTTATTATGTTTCGATCAAAGAGCACAGACGTCTCCTGGCGTGAGGCGATTACTCATACGGACGGCAGACGGCAGTTGGTGTTGGCATTTAGGAGGGGAAAGGCCTAGCAGTCTATGCTTTTAGTAAAGATTTCCTGTCAGCTGGAGGCAAAGCCGCCTCCCGTGCTCTGAAACTAATCCAAACTTAGTGACTTTGGGCTCACCTCTCTGCTCGGGGCAGCGGTAGGTAGTGCCCTGGCCTTTTTAGCATAAAGAGGGAACGCGCTCTGAATCTGATTGGCTGCTACACCCTTCCTCTACCCCATTAGCCTGGCTGTGTGTACTGAAGGAGCTTTGGCCATCTTTGGCCTTGCTGCAGGAGCGCTCCTGTACCTGTGGTAAAGAAGTGGAAAGGCCAACCTGTTGAAACTGATTTCCGGGAGACTTAACAGTCTATTTCTGGGAAGTTAGATTTTTGAGAGTGGGTTGGTGGGGGGAGTTATTTTGAGAAGAGGAGAAAGAGGGCAAAGTATGATATGACTTATCATTTATGTGTGTTGGGGTTATAATTGGCCTCCACACTCATTAGCTTAGTTAAGGTGGTAGCAGTACTATGAGGAGAGTTGTGCTTTATGGAGTTTTTTTTATATATTTGATGCAGTTTTCTGTATATTTGTCCAGCCAAAGTTGTTTTTTAAAAAGCGTTTCTTTTTTTGCTTTTGATTTGTTGTTGAGACAGCTTCTAAATTTCTCATGAAGGCGACCCTGGTGCAGAGGGAAATGCCAAGCTCTGCAGGAGATCTGTGAGGGAAAATTACCAATCATGACTTCCAATTATAATAAAGGACCTGTTTTGGATGTTTCTCATCGTTATGCTTGATTGGTGAATCAGTGCTCGGTTAGCGCGCGCAGCAGGCGATGACTGCTCCGATTACCCAGAAGGCTGTGTGGGAGTATTTCCTGTTAGCGCCGGGTCCTTGCCGTGTTAATTGACGGATCTGGGAACCGTTCTATCCCCCCCCCCCCTTAGCCACAGTGTTACCGTGACAGCAGAACTCTGCCGGGTGCATCGTCTCATTACTCATTACCTGGGCTGAGGATCACCTGGGCTGAGGGTCACCTGGGCGCTCTCTCTGCGTCTCTCAGCCCGTGACTGCCATCGGTCTGGGGTAGTACATGTCCCGCCCGGAATAATCAAACTCTTGGACGCCCTCCTGAGGTCGATGCGAAACTGCAGCGATGAAACGCGCCGTATGGAGCTGAGAAGACGGTGTGCGGGAAACACCGGCGGAGAGAGGAGGAGGCCTCTCCAGGATGTTGGGCCCTGCGAGCGGACGCAGCATATTGGCATTCTGCGGAGGGGAAAAGCCTGGCCGCCTCATCACTCAGTCTGAGTCACTCATTGACTTGACCTTTTCCCTCTGTAAGCCACCACCGCTCCATTTGATTATAATTACAGTCGCAATTAAGCCTGACGTCTCTTACATAGAGCGCGGCGGGGGGGCGGGCGGGGGGGCGCTGAGGGTGGAGATCAGGCCTTTTTTTTGCGTCGTGGCCTTTGATTGACCTGGAGCGGATGTACAAGCGCTCGGAGAACAAGGCGTTCCCGTGGAAAGCGCAGATGAGCTTGGAGTATTTCATTTTTTTTAATGTGTTGCTACCAACCCAACCAATTGTCAAGATATCGTGAATGCGACAGCAACCAGGACTGCACATGCAAAAATGGAGCAACTTACAGCACTCGTTATGACCTCTAATTCTGCTCAAAAAGCAGAGCCTTAAAAAAGGATTCAAGCCGGTGTGTAAACAGACACATTACTGATGTTAGGAATGCAATGGCAAAGGAAGACGTCGCATGCATGTGTATATGATGAGAGATTTATGGGCTGCTTATTGGAGTGAATGAGACCTCAGCAGCAGCAGAGGCTCCTGAAAGAGTCAGCCGGTGGAATTCATGCGCTGCACTATTACTGTGAAATATGCACGCAGTAAAGGCCACAAAAAGCCATTTTCCTGCCGGTCAAGATCATTTAAACATCCTGCTGACATTTCACTGACGCTTCCTTTGTACCTCACTGCACAACCCGGCGTCCTGTCATTTTGTGCCTTGTTTCATCCTTTATGACGGGACTGTGCAGCGCCTACCTGCAGGGCTAGCTTCAGCGGTGTGTCGTTTCCTTTTCACAGGTATTCTTCAGACACCGGAGCCCCTGCTTCTCAAAGCTGGCTGTGGGTCGATGTGGCTCCTGTGCCTGGAGCGCTGGAGTGCTCTCCTGAGACCTGGAACGTGCTGAGTACCGCCGGTCTCCACATTAGGAGCATGCCTGATGTGTCTGCGTCTTCTGAGTCGTAAGAGGACTTGACCATTTTTTTATTTATTTATTCTTTTTTTTTTTTTTTTGCTTTGCCCTTGACCTGCAAAATATGTAATTCTGGAAACTCAGCCTTTGCGTTTCTTAATCTGATTACAAGGGCGAATTATGGATCTGGCCTCCTTCATGTACCCCTCTGAGAGGGATGCCAAGAGGGGCCACAGATCCACTCGTGTGATGTTCAGTGGGATCAGAAGGTACTGTCTTCCAGGTGCGCCTTAGTCATCAATGTTGGCTTCTTTTATAGGAAAATTGACATTTGAGACAGACACACACACACACACACAGCTCCTCTCTGTGAGGCATGTACTGGGTAAATGGAACATGCTGTGCTCGAGAAAAATGTGAACAGAATCATATTAAAAATAAAAGAGAAATATTCAGCGCATGCATGCGCTGTGGACGTAAATCAGACTGAACGTTCCTGTCGCGGAGCTCAGAATGTCCTCACTTCCTGCACATACAGTTAAACCGTTTACTGACACGTTCGCTGCTCTGTAGTCTGTGCTCAATTGTTCTAAATGGAACGTCTTATTTGGAGCATGGCTTCCAAACTGGGGTAGGACAGCCCTTTAGGGCCCCTGCGATGTCTCGAGGGGTGTTTGGAATAATTTGTGTAATGCTTTTATTCAATGGGGCTCACAAGTTTTTAAATCATAATCTGCTCTCTTGAGTAACAGTTTAAACTTTGGCAAATGAGAGCAAGCACTCAGAAATGAGTTGCCTTCACATACAGTAAGGGTGGTCTTTCAACATCAACCAACATTGATCATTTGGTACGATTTGTTTTCATAGACTTGCTGAATGGTGCAAAGTGAGCATTTACTCCATCTCATACCGATGTCGGTCTGCCTTGTCCTTTCAATTTCTCATTGACGGCAGCAATGAACTGAACCTGAAGGGGAGTGAGCCTGGTGGTGCAGTGGGCTGAAGGGCAGCCCGGTTCGGCCCATGAAATTACAGTACCAGTGCTGTCAGCCCCCCACCCCACCCCACCCCACCCCACCCCAGCCCAGTCCCCCCTGCCCCTCACCCCACCCCAGCCCAGTCCCCCCAGCTTTAGTCCCTTTCTTCCTGAAAGCCGGTTTGATTTGTGACTTTCACCAGGGGGTGCGGGGGGGTAGATGTGCGTTTATGAGCTCCTGACATCTTTTTTTTTTTTCCCGCCATTTTATGCGTTTCCCCGCCGCGCCTCCCCGGCGGGACTTGGCGGCGCTTTTAATTGCGCGGGGGAGACGGCGTTTATCTGCACCCCCAGCGCCCGCTGAGTCAGCGCCTGCGAAGGATGAATGAAAGTCACGCTTGAAGCACGGCGGGTGAGAGATTTGGGATGGCGGGCGGGCGGGGGGTGGGCGGGATGGCGGGCGGGCGGGCGGGCGGGGGGGTGGCGAAGGATGTCACAGGGTGTCCTGCTTCCACTGCGTGCGAAGCCTCTGTGTTCTCAGGGTCCGTTGGTGTGATTTCATTCCTGTGATTGGGGGTCCTGTTGCGTTCAGTGGGGTTGAATGCATTTGCATTTTTATGGGGTGTTGGGTCGGGGGCTGGCTCGTCAGCGTTCCCGGGCCTCTTCCTCTCTGAGCTGGTCCTCGGGCGATTCTGCGTGATTTACGGTCATGTGAAGTGTTTCTAATGCCTAATGTCTCCGGCTGGACACATCTGCTCCTGGCTCACCTGTTTGAATTAATGGACTATAATACTGCAGTAAAATGGAAAGCCATTTGCAGTTTGTGAAAGCGCAGTATTTGTTACTGTGCTTTTGAAATGCCAAGTGCTGCATTTTACATTTGTCAAAATGACCGTAGAAATGATGTTAAGAGAATTCAGTTTCACCTCAAGTCATGTGCTTTGTAAAGTGAGATGCAGTTCACATATTTCAGCCTGATGTCTTTAGTTTGAGTGAACTAAAGTGATATTCACATTCATTTTTTGGGCCTTGTTTGTATAAGGGAGGGGGAGGTGGGGGGGTTATAAAATGTCAGTGTGAGTTCTGCCATCTGAACCTGATCATTGAGAGCTGGATGCAGATGCTTTCACCATGGCAACAGTTGGAGTTCTTATTGGCAGACACTTGGAGCGCTCATGGTGTGCACGTGCTCTGTAAGGGCCGTCGGACGGGTACGGGTTTTATTTCGGTCTGACAGGAGAGGGGCACGTTGAGCTCCGCTTGCAGTGCGGCAGACTCGTACAGGAGCCCAAGTGAAGACTGATTTATAACCCTGCTTTTCGCTGCCTGAGAAGAGAGCCATTTGTACTCTGGTCCATGCTTCTGTTTATTGTTAACCTGACAGGAAATCACATTTCTAACAGGTTCTTGAGATCAAAAAGCCATTTGTACGGACTGCTAGGGGGAAAAAAAAAAAAAAAAGTATTTTAAGAGTGTAACTGGAGAGAGTAATTGTGTTTCAAAGTGCAGGTGACTGTATTTTGCAGTATCCTCTGACAGAATAGCACAGGTTTGTTATAAATGCCCTTGTGTGTAATGTTGTTGGCCTGGAAACATAAACATGACGCTGCTATGTCATCGGTTCCAGCTCCACATGTACATGCAAGGGTACAGAATGCCCAGACGTGTAGGAGTCATTCACTTTCTGGGCTGATGCTCACATTGATGTGGTTGAGCCATCTTTGGGCCAAGAGGACCAAAATCATTCCTCTTGCAATATTTCAGGATGTTAAAATTCAACCTACCCACCGGGCATACACTCCAGCCTTGGAAATGGATTCAGTTACGCGTGCTGCGATTGGTCGGCCCTTCGTTGTCTGAAAGGGTGCCAACGCTGCCTTAACCCAGAAGCCTGAACACCGGCGCTGTTAAACGCTGTAAGGCTTGATGAGACTGAAGTCTGGTTTTTTGTTTTTTTGGCGGTGTCGTTGTACGTTGCGGCCTCTGTCCGACTCCTGTTGGCCCGAGCTTCAGAACTAGGTAGCGCATTAGCGTCCTGTCCTGTGGGGAGTTTTCAACATTATTAACGTTACCATGATGGATTTGCCCGCTGGTACTAAGCCGTGAGGATTTTGTCACTTGTGGAATTACTTTACTGCCACCCGCCCCCCCCCCCTCCAAATCCCAGATCAGCTTTCCTCCACTGTTCTCAATTAAGACACAATTATTCACCACTAGGTACCCGGTCTAATCAGGAATTTGGCTTCATTTTCCCAGTGTTCTCTAAGCTGATTGGACCGCAGACGTGATGCTGACCTGACAAACGGTGGTCTTATGTTGTCCGATTTGTGCCTCAATCGGTTGCTCCAATCAATCATTCCCATCTTAATGGAACCGTTAATGCAGTGCACCCAATTTTCACAACCCCGCTGTGTGGCACCGTGGTGCCCCAAGCAAGGATGTGCGTTATCTCCCATTAAATGGCTACTGTCATTAGTTTATGAAAATTAAGGGTCTTTTATGGTTATCCTGGGAAGTCTTTAGGATGGGGAAAAACTGTACCCAGATTTGTTTAAATGTAAATGTAGTGCCTGTGGCTAAAATCCTATCAAAGGGTCTGGAGCTGTTGGAGGCCGGTAATGGGGGAGGTGCAGTGTGGGTTAGGCACATTTCTAAAGTACATTAGCACAAATGCAGTGGAAAGGGGTTTTGTTGAATTAACTGGCCAGACAATATGTGCAAAACTACAACACAACCAGCCTGCATCTTATCCTGGGATTCACGTGGAATTGTTCCCCTGTGCTTGGACACAATAGAACTCGTTTTTTTTTGCAAATGTGCTATCAAATGGCTTTGTAAATGGGCTCCCTCAGGTATTCCTTTGAGTTCACTGAAGCGCAAACATATTTGTATGGAAATACAGAGCTCTAGAAAGCAGTTGTCTGCACTTTTTTTTTTTAAAGCATAATTTGTTGAATAAATTGAGCAACAAGTCCGCTTATCTTTTTTGAATATGGAAGTGTATGGCTTCTATGTGCATCCATTAAAATCTGTCAATGAAATATAAAATGTATTTACTTGAATGCGTTTTGCCTCAGTGTGTGTGTAATGCCTGTGGAACATTCTGGGCCCTCAATGCAGGGGTCTGACAATGTGTTCTTAAAATGGAGTCCGTCTGTTTTAGGAGTGGCTTTGTGTGTAACAGATTTACATTTACATGAAATTCATTCACAGAGTGTGACGATGTCTGTTTTACCTTTTATTCTCATTCTAAACATAGGGTTACTGTTGCTCTGAACCCCTATTTACACACTTGCATTGTCACTGTAAGTCCCTCTGCAAAAGACTACCTGCCGTATGCCTGTGATGTAATGTGCCATTGTTCTTCAGTTGTATAATTATGAAAATGTTCTCTCTCTCTCCATGTTGGTCTGGGTGGCATCAGTCCAATTTGCAGTAATTTGGCTGAAACATTAATCTTGCTGTAAATTCAGAAATTTGTGCTGGGACAAGTGCAGTAAAGCCACTCTCTGACCAAATGGCCTTGTGCCTCATGGCAAGTGCAGCTCAGTGTATTTACTGAACCCTGAGGCGTTTCTTAAGGCAGTACATGAAGCCATTCCAGAAGAAAGGCATTCAAATTAATCTCACGTGCAAGCGAGTGCTTAGCTGGAATTATTTCCGGTCCTTGTCCTCCCCACTGTGCACATATCCTGAAAGCTGTCTGAAATGCACAAGGGGGTTTGTTTTTACACCTCTGAATAAACAGATGCATTTCCAGGTTTAAAAAAAAAAGTGGATGTTTGACTGTTCAATTTTCACTTTTTTTGCGCATGGGTTGGGAAGTGTTTCATCCTGAAGTTACATGAGACTAATTGGACATTTGTGAAGGTGAGAAACAAATTAGCGGATGTGAGCATCCTAAATTAACCTGAGATTGCACCTGTTTTTTTTTTTTTTTTTAAAAACACCTGCTTAATTTTCGTTTTGACGTACGGATGCAAAGCTGTTACCTTCAAGGTGTCGATAGGAAGCTGAAAATGAATTGTTAGCTCTGGCAATTTGCACAGAGCACTGAGCTGATTGTGGACCGGAGAGTCCTACACAAAGTATACTACTTGCTTACTACTAATACAAGTTCACAGGCCCATGCTGTAGAGTTCATTGTTACCTGAACAAATGTATTCGGTTTTAACAGAATGTAGCTTCTGTTTAGAATGTAGCTTTATCTATCTTTATTTTGTACTGCAGTTTGCTTCAGTTTCCGCCATTTTCTTTTTCTTCAGTTGTGTCGCGGGCTGGGTGGTTCTGGCATGCAAGGGAGCCTCTTGCATATTGAAGCGGGAGAAGACTGATTCGGTGGAGAGAAATGGGCCTTCTTATCTGCTCCTGAAGGCCCCCTTTGTCTGCGACAGCCATTTAATGCCCTTGGAGATTACGGAGATGTGAAATGTACCGAACCATTTATTTCCTCTGATATCTGTGAATGTGTGGCTCGGCTGTCAGGCCAATGTGCAGGTGGTGCAGAGTCTGGCTCTCAACCTGAGAATGCTTTACTTTGCATTTGAAATATTTCTTGCTTGATCTTTCATGGTGCTGAGATCACATCTGCCCGGCCCTCAAAATGGAAGCAAATATGTTGAATGGAGATTGAGTAGGGGTGACTGTAGATTCTACTTGTAGGTGATTGGGCAGGTAGTGGTTATGGTAGATTTCTTTAGCTACTTATTCCTTATTTTGGTTAAATGGCACACAGTCTAAATGGTTACCTTGTGTACGCAGAAATAATGTGGAAAATGAATTGTACGCAGATTGGAGAGGAGGGCATCTGCTTTGCTCTTGACTGGAAGTATAACGAAGTCTTTAGCCTGTTTTATTTTTACCCTCTCCGGCTGCTCGTTCAAAGACTGACAACTTTATTAAAACAATAAAACTGACCGGGACGTTGGACATCACCAAAGAAGAAAACTTGAGTATAAAACTATGAGTAAATGTGTTATCAAGGACTGGATATGTTGGTTCTTTCCAAAGAACCGATTTTTGCTATCCTGTGCATTGTCTATTGCATTTCCCAGGTCTGAAATACATTTTCACTCCAAGACTGCTCTTGATCGTTTTTTAGTTATGAGCCCACGGGATTTCTCACACTTGCAGCAGTGTATTTATTGCCAGCAATAAGCATGTGCGTAAACACAAAGAACAGATGGATAAAGCCATGGCCGTGTCCAAATCTGCGCACTTGCCTACTATTGAGTATAGTTGTTGAGTACACTGGATGAGGAATTTAAGTAGGCAAAATTTTCTCTAAATGTAGTGTACATTAAATTCCAGGAAGATATGTTTGTTTCCAGGGTTTTGCTGAGTATATTCGGGAGCTTAATTTTCAGGAAGTAAACAACCATTTTGGTCCAATAAATTTGGTCCAGTCCGTTTCTGGTACACTAAGGTGCTGATGCTTTATTTCAGACTTTATTAAATGGCAGTCTCTTGCTGTCCTGTTTTTTAAAGCTGTTCTTGATGTTGTGGTTTGCTTTTGAAAATGAGCCATGGGAACATGGAAATGGTCTCTCCAGTGCCAATATTTATATTTAATATTTCAAAAAAAATGCCCCAGCAAAACTGTTACCTTTCTGTTTACACAGGTCCGTGCTGCACTTTCAGTATAAGTTCACAGAGGGGAAAATTGGTGTAATTCATAATCCAATTTAGCTTGCTTGATTGCGCAGCAGATGGCTGGATGTGACCTTTGCGTTCGTGTCATCTCATCCTTTAAAACCTCAACCTCCTCAGTCGCTCGTCAGGGTGGCAAGTATAAACACCATTAAATTCCTCCTGTCAAATCTCCGTTTGATCAAAATGAGTGTGGGTTCTCTTTGATTAAACGGTGAGCTCTGAAACACACAGTGATGCAGAATCTGTGATCCCTGTGGGTGTGTTGGCTCCAGAAACAAACTCAACATCTTTGATTCATTTTAGTATGTTCTTTAGAAGGTATCGTGTTTAGTGTGTTGGATGCACAGCTGTTGTAAATACAAAATGGAGTCCCGTTAGAGCACTGCAGGGGGTCTCATGGGGTGCTGCGCTGTGCTTCATAATGTTCGAGGTGCGTTTTAGGGAGAGAGGTACGCTTGCGTCTCCGGGACTGTGATTTTGGAAAACCGGGTGCTGAGGTGTGTGGGCTGCTTAACGTTTTCTGACTGCTTAGAGGGAACCGGTTGGCCTATTATTCACAACGGTTTGGGAGAAAAAAGGGCTTTCCTGCTGTCAGTGCACTTTGCGTATTGGGCTTGTGGACAGTTGCAGCAGTCTATTCTCAAGCCTCTTGTCGAAGCAGTCATCCCATTGTGGAGCGTTTTAATTTATCATCTAATTACCACGAGTGAAGCTTCTGAGCGCGCGGATAGACTTGGACGAGTGTGCCAACGCTGTATCATCTATACTTGACAATTTGCTAAATTAAAATTGAGAGGAGGAGAAATTGCATAGTCGCTTAGAGTACAAGTCCTTACTGCTATGTGAAACGGGCTCATCTGTATGTCAGTTTAGCCCTTTTGAAACAATCTAATAGTCTTAGTGACTCTAATTTTGTAAATTTCCTTGTTAAATGTACCTGTTGAAGTGAGCCCAACTGCCAATTTTGTTTTGTATTTTGTGTGTGGAACGCCCATTGTGATTACATAGCAGGCCGAACATTCAACCTCCTCTATCTCTGTTAGCCTTTTTGCTTTTTAAATGGGGGGGCGGTAGGGGGGGAGGTTGTGGCTGAAAAAATGATTAGTTAGGTTAGATTAGTTTTCACAGAGCCAGTAGTGTTATGTAAAATTCTGCTCAATTGTGCCGATGCAACTTAATATTCAGAAAGGCCTGTTTTAATATCACGGTTCGTGGACAGGGAGTTTGAAACTGCAGGGGTTGTTAAGTGTTTTGGGATTCACTGGGGAGACTTCTCATTTCGTTTTTCTGCATGGAGTAATTGGTGAAACGAAATTACTATGATTTTTTTTTTTCCCAGACAGGATTTGACTAATACAGACCTTATTAATAATATACGGTGTAATTTCACAAATGTGTAGAGAACTGTCCCTGCCTTCACACACTGGCACCAAACGAGACCACAAGGAAAGAAACGTCGCCTGCCTTTTTCTGTGAGCTGCTTCCATGCAGATTTGGAGGGGGGCACATTCTCAGGCCATTACGGAATGTGTTATTGAGACAGTGCTGCTGGCACATCCTTTAAGTTTAGAAAAAGGGATTGTATAATTGATCAAACTTGTTCATGCTAGGTACCCCTTGGAAGGTACTTGCTGATGGGGAAACTACATCTTTCATCCCATCTTTCGACTGGACGTGATGAAAGACTACCAGAACAGAAGTCAGCATTGGGTTTACGCTCAATAGAATATAGAAAAACCATGTATCCATAAATTACCCATTCACTGTGTGCAGTTTTTTTGCAAATGACAAGACAAATGTTTTTAAATAAAAATGTATATTTGACCATAAAATTCTTTCACATCATAGCCACTGGTCTACTCTAGTAGGTTTTCTTCCAATATGAATGACACAGGCGGCATTTCTAACGCACAACTGTACAATACAGCACAGGGTATTGCTCAGGACTACTGACAGTTCCACTACTCTTTATATATGCAAATCCGTTCCTCTCTCTGCCCCCCGATCCGGTCTCCTGGGGGCAGCCCGCGCCCCAGTAGTGTGCAGTCGCCTGCAGCATATGCCTGTGTAGCCTCTTCAGCAGTTTAGGCAACCCTGTTTACTCTCGGGGGTCCCCCTGTCCCAGAATGCTCGGCTGCTGTAAAGGCGAACTATGCAGTTGGCATAGGTGTGTGTCCATCCAGCATTTTCAATCTCTACTGTTTATTTTTGTAGAAAACCCACAATATTTTGGGAGAAATTTTTTGTAAAACTTTCTCTTTTAATTTTTTTTTTTTTTTTTTTGTTTTGTTACAATTTTTATAAGGACTGATTGTTTGGCACATGGATGACCGTGGCTTTGACCTCCACGGCGACGGGCAGGTCTTTGCCTTGGACCCAGAGCCGTGTGAGAGAGCAGTTCTGTCCCGTCCCCTGTCCCAGAGAGCACTCGGAGGGCGCTTTCGCCAAATCTCCGGAAACGTGCTGGTTCCTCAGGGTGGAGTACACGAGCGAGCAGGCCACGGAAACGGCCCCCAGGAGCACGGCGAAGACGGCGATCACCGCGGCGTCCTCCCACCTCTCCTGGCCCTCCGGGGGGCGCTGCAGCGCCGCGGTGGTGACGTTGACGCACTGGACGCTGTGCTGGCGGTGGACGCCGCGTACGTCCACGCACACCTCGTACCGCGTGGAGGGGTCCAGGTGCGTCAGGTTGTACGCCTTCACGTCGGAGGGCACCCTGGCCGTGAACGCCGCCGCGGGCCGGTTGCTCTCGGACGGGACGGTCGACCATTTTATCCTGGGGGCCAGGCCGCTTTGGGAGGCCTGCCAGGACACCAGGACGGAGTTGTGTCGCACGGCCACGATCTCCACGCTCAGGGTGCCGTTGGGCGACGGTGGGAAATACCCGTTCACCTCCACAGACACGGACCGGAGGTCGGCGCCCACCAGGTTGTGCGCCACGCAGGTGTAGACGCCGGCCTCCCACTCCGTCATGCCCTCTATGTGCAGGGTCCCTTCCGGGTGCAGGTGGTAGTGGTCCCGCACCGCGTTGGGCAGGACCCGGTCCCCCGCGGGCGTGACCCAGTAGATCTCGGGCTCGGGCTCGGCGAAGGCGCGGCAGTGCAGCGCGACGGAGCCGCCGTTCTGGGCGCCGACGTGGGACGGGAGGCTCCGGGGCGAGACCAGCGGCAGGCAGATCTCCGCCATCTCGCGGAAGTGCACCCGGCGCACCGGCTGGCCCCGGTACTCCGGCGGCTCGGCGCAGAGCAGCGCCTCGGGCTCCATGAAGCGCAGGCGCGTCCCGCCGGCGCTCATCCAGCGCAGGACGCAGTCGCAGCGCAGCGGGTTGCTGTGCATGCTCACCTCCCGCAGATTGGGCAGCGCCTCCACCGTGCCCCGGTGCAGGGCGCTCAGGGCGTTGCCGCTCAGCATCAGCGTCTCCAGCCGGCGCAGGCCGCGGAAGGCGTTGGGGTGCACGTAGGACAGCTTGGGGTTGTTGGTCGCCTCGATTTTGGTCAGCTCGGGCAGGTTGCTCAGGGCAAGCCTGTCGATGGACACCAGCTCCGGCATGCTGTTCATTCCCAGCTCCTTCAGGTGGAGCATGTCCGCAAAGTCTCCCCTCTGTATTCTCTGAATTGGGTTCTTGTTTAGGTCCAAAAACTTGAGGCTCTGGACCTCTTTGAGGGCGGCGTGGGGCACTCTGGCGAAGCTGTTGTCGTAAAAGGAGATGCTCTCCAAGCGATCCAGGCCGACCAGAGCGCCGTCGGGTAATTTTGACAGGTTCATCCTGGCCAGCATTAGGCTGCGGAGGTTTGCGAGCGGCTTAAAGTTCATGTCCTCGATCCTGCCAATTGGGTTCTCTCCGATCGTCAGGATTTCCAGCTTAGGGGTGGCCTGGAACCACTGGCTGTTGATCGCCTGCAGCCTGTTGGAGTTCAAGTGAAGCCTGAGGAGGTTCCACAGTCCCAGGAACCCCCCAGGGGCGATGGAGGAGAGCTGGTTGTGGTTGATGTACAGCTCCTGGAGGCTGTTGAGCTGTGCCAGGCAGCTGTTTGGTAAGCTGCCCAGCCAGTTCTCCTCCATGTGCAGGGAGAGCAGGTGAGGGAGGTGTCCCAAATCCAGGTCTCCCACGGAGGAAAGGTTGTTCTGGGACAGGTCTATCTCCGTGATGTTGGCCAGGTGATCCAGGGGCCTCTGGACGCCGGCGATGTTGTTGGTCTGGAGCAGTAGCACCTGGGTGTCGGCTGGCAGTCTCTCGGGGAGGGAGAACAGTCCCAGGTCGTTGCAGTCGACGGTCTGGGCTTCCATGTACTGGGAGCCGGGAGAGAACCAGGGGCGGGTCTCGCACGTGCACCGCTGGGGGCAATCGGCCTTCTCCCCCGAGGTGAGGGAGGCGGCCATCGTGAGCCCCGCCAAAATGCGAACTGCCACTGACGTGTCCTTCATCTTGACTCTACCCCCCCATGAGTCCCGTTCAGCTGGTGATTGGTCCTCACGGACTCTCCGCGGTCTTTAGTGCTGTTAACAAAAATTACAGATCCTTTTTTGTTTGTTTGTTTTTTTTTTTCAAGTGGAGCTAAACAAATGTGTATCTGTGGGGGCGGCTGGTATCTGAAGGCCGGTTCCCACGGCGACGCGGCGGTGTAAATGTTTTGGAGCGCGTGGACAGGAGCGGGCGCGGCACACGGCGATCTCTCTCCTCCCTCAGGACCGATCCCGCGATCTCATTGGCCATCGCCTTCACACACGCTCACCGCCATCTGGTGTAAAAAGAAGCGAAAGGCAGAAGCAGTGAATTTCAGTTTTTACTGCAAGCATGGGAGAGGCTGGCAGTCGCTCTCCACACTGCCCACAAGCACATCAGCTTATTTGCATTTCATTTAGACCGCGCTGAAACGGGTTATGATGATGTGAAATGACCTTTTGGTGCCGTATTGGCCTGCTTGGCAGATCTTGTCTGATGGATAACTGTGGCTGCAGAATTAAAGCAGGGCAGGAGGTTTGGATTTAGCTGCTGGGTTTTTGTTGTTGTTTTTGGAACACTGTTGCTGAAATGCCAAACTTTTTCAAACCTGTGCTTTTGGCCGCAGAACCAACCCAGCTACTGTAACAAATTAATGTTCTCACAGTGCTATTGTATTGGAAGTTTAGTCAGTCTTAGGACATTGCCACTGCATGGCAGCATTTAAGTGAAATGCATGCAGGGGCTCCCTGGTCCTCCAGTGTGTTAGCATGGCTTCCCGTTATTAACCTGTGACTCTGAGCTCGGAGGTGTACAGCGCGTGCTCGCTGCTCTGTTGGAGCGGGGCCTGGTTTTATAGGAAGCCCCGGGCAGTTTGAACTGACTTTACAAACTGCCGCTAAACGGATGATTAACTGCCGTTTCCTGCTTTATATGCCGCCCTTTGCTGCTCTGCCAGCTGATTTGTGGGCATAGGAAGCAAAGGTCAGTCAGTTCAAGACCGTCTACAATGCCCATGCTTACGATTGTTTGCCTGAGTGCGATAAATTGAAATTGAGTCTTGATCCGATTCTAATTGATACAACGCTTCTCTCTGTTTAGCAACTATTTGTCGATTTGAAGCAGAGCTAAGCTATTTGGTGTATATGGAGGAAGATGGATTTTTACCCAGAATGCTTTTGCTTTGTCATGGGTTCACTGCGACTATTTTGCTAATTTAATGGTTTTACTCTTGACATTGTTGCTTTTGGTGCCTTTTTAAATAATTTTTTTTTAGATGTTAGCAGCTGGGATTAGGCTTTTCCCTAAATTGAATCTGCTGGTTGCATGATACAGTAGCATGAGGTCTTTGGAGAAGCATGGCTGTCTGCTTGTGTGAATAGTGAATTAGCAGGCAATAGCACTACAGGGAACCAGCTCTCCCAGCAGATAAACCCGAGCTGTCACTGCTGCCCTGGAGCTGATCCTGCTGTAATAGGAGTCTGTGGTGACCAGACGCTCGTGTATCGTACGGTCTGGAGGAGTTAGACGTATGCAGGAACACGAACGTAAAGATTTTCTGCCTCTGCGTGGGCATGCAAGTTCTATTTTTCATAAACCTCCAGCTCCGGCCTAAAAGTGGGAGAATGATGCTGCCGCCACTTTCGTTTCTCTTTGTGGGGAAAAAAGTGAACGCTGCACGGAGTGGATTCATTTTGCGAGGAAATCCATTATCGTTGTCCCGAGGAGGCTGCCGGCACTCAGACTCCTTACCACAAAAAAAAATGATTTGGCTTCTTTGTGATCGATGCCATGCGACGCTCGCGCTCCCGCGTTTAATCCAAAAAGGCATCACCATTCTGTCACTCGTTTACAAGAATGAGGCATGACACGGTTTAAGCCTCTCCAAAAAAAGTTGGCAAAAATGAGACTCGATCATTGTGACAAATGCCACGTGGATGAAGTCTGCCTGCATGCTTTGATTGGATTTTCAAATGCATACAGGAGAGTGTGCTGTCCTGTTGCACATGCTCTTCATACCCTGCAGGTTTTAGGCTGGGTGAATGTTGGGGTAAATGTCCATCCACCCATTGAGGGGAAACCCTGGAGACTGGCTTAACCCTTTGAAGAGATTTTTTTCCTAAGTCAGTGTTCTAGAACTCCTTTGCTTTCAGTTACCAGTAGTGATTGTTACATCAGCATTAGAATGTTCAGCTAAGAACATTCTAATCGCACATTTGTCATCTTACACCTTAAAGGGTTAAAGCTACTGGGTTTTCTCTGGCAGAATTTAAAATGCTAGTTTAAAACACTGCAGTTTCAGATGGTGAAACTATTTACAGGGTGGTGGAGGGGCTCATTTTACCATGGCAGACAGGTCTTGGTAAAAATGGGGGGGGTGGAGGAATGACGTCAATCATACAGACTTAACCCTGTATGATCTGATGCAATGAATCCAGACAATTCGAATTTGACACTTTAAAGCTGAAGGATTTACAGACTGTGGCAAAGCAAGGTAAAGTGGAATGCAGTACACGGGCACTGCTGCATCTGTGAACGTTCGTGTAGGAGTTGGCAAATTTACGTTTTTATAGTGCAGAATTGTGTGCTGCACATGGGTGCTCTTAATGTGTTAATTGTAAAAACGCTCAGTGTGGACACCGGGGGGAAATTAATCTGGCTTCCAGTGCTGCATGGGAGTGTGTGTGTGCAGACGTTTGTGTGCGTTCGGTTTTGTGTGTGTGGATCCTGGCGGACTCGATGGCACTGAATGTTCATCTGCAACAGGGTGATTTAAAGGAGAAATGCAGCAGCCTGTTTAGTCACATAGTGGGGGAATGAAAAAAAAAAACGACTTCAGTCACACCGAGTACATCAGCCCCCGCATAGGTTCTGGTGCAGAAGTTGTGGCATCAAAGTGCGGATGTTTTTTGGGGGGGATGGGGGGGGGTTACATTTACGCCTATGGTATAGCTGTACACTCCAGGGGATACACACGCTTACGCACACACACACACACACACACACTCCCCCCTCTCTAAAACGCACCTCGAACATTCTGAGGCACAGAGCAGCACCGCTTGAACCCCCTGCAGTGCTCTAACGGGACTCCCACAGCCCCCCCCCCCGCTCCACCCCGACAGCAGGCAGTCTGAGAGTTAAAGGCACTCACCGGTTTGGACGCGCTCTTCTCCCCTTCCACACGACACGCAGACCCGGTCCTGTAATCCCCATCCAGAGCCTTGCTCCTGCATGCCAGTCCAGCTGCACACACACTCTCACACACACACACACACACCAGCGCCGCTCTCCACAGGTTCCCCCCGCAGCGTCCCTCCAGTCAGACGCACGGCCGCGATCCCAGAACACAGTCCAGCGCAGGGAGAGGCAAAGTCCTTTTTATTTAATCCCTCCTTCTTTTTTCCTCTCCTCCTCCTCCTCCTCCGCAGCGCTCAGCTCCGCATCGTTCTCCCCGTCCGCTGCCACGGCGACATGGCGCTGCCCGCTCGGCGGTCGTTAATATCCACCCCCCCGCCCCCCCGTGCAGCCCCCCTCCTCTCCCCTCCCCTCCCCAGAGAGGACCAATCGGCTGCCAGATCCCAGGCACAGTGCTCCCAGCTGCCTGCGTCTGGTTGGCTGAGTGGGCTGTCCATCAGGCACTGGGAGTCCTGAAGCATTCATTGGACAGACTGAGAGGTGGGAGGAGAGGGATGAGGCAGTGAGCCTCTCTTCCTGTAAGTGACAGTGTTCCTCTCTCAGTCCTTTATACAGTCTTCAGAGCTAACGTTTGCCACAGGTTCACCAGGTTTACTTTGTCTTTGGGAATGACACACACTTCCCTCTCTGCACTGCTGTCGTCCACCCTGCTGGTCCGGCACCCGGAAGCCTGTTAGCATGTTTTTGTATATTTAAAAAGAATTGTTCAAATGCAATTGAAAAACTAATTGGGGAAATGATTAATAGGCATGCATAGGTGTCACAGGATCAGAAAGTCATAAAACCATGAACGTTGGCAGGTGATTCATAAGTCCACAGCAGACCAGTCACTGATTTCTACATTTCTTTAGACAATTTCCACCCAGTAACAAACCAGCTATGTTATTTCCATTTTCCCCTCTTATCTGCTGAATTTATTGAATTTTGTACTGGGGTGTTTTGGAAATGCATTGTTAGTGGATAGAGGTTTCCATGGCATTTTTCTTCACTCCTTATCCTTGGAGGACTGCACAATTGGAGCTGTCCTCTGCACAGCAGAGGCTTCTGGGAGACGGGCCTGCCCCCGTTCGAGTGCCTGGTAATGGGTCCTAATGTTCTGCACAGGGATCAAAGGAGCGAGAGGCACAGGTTGCTTTTCAGCTTCCGTGAATTCCCATTACTTTCTGACCCTGTCATTCACTGCGCGTGTGATGCGTACAGAAAGACAAATTTAGGAACTGCTGGTGCATGCTTTTATGTGGAAAGGATATGCCCCTTTCCCAGTCCATTAAAATGTGACTGCTTTGATTGTTTCTTGCTTTGCAGAGCCCTGTGACAGTTACACATTTGAGTTTTTGCGAGGTTTTCTCCCCCTTGTTGTTCTGTAATTCCAGCCCAGTTATTTGGCTGAGGATCGTACGGTCCGCTCCTCTCCTCTCCCACCTGTTTGATCTGACATGCGGGGGGGGGTTCAAAGCGGGGGTGTGCTCTGTGACCCCCCCCAGCGTGGGTGCATGTGGCCTGTCAATCAGCACTATGTGCCATTCTCTTTGATGTGCATGGGGGAAACTCATTTCCAATGTAATCCTGCCTTTGGGGAATGGAGAAAAACCGCTTTAAAATTTAATGAATTGCTGCCAAAAAAAACAAAGTTAATTTTTAATGATGGAATGCTGTCCAAGGTCATTTTTAAGAAGGTTTTCCTTTTTTAACCTCGCTGACCAGCCAGCAATATGTCGCAAAAATTGCCTTGCTGTTTATCCACAATTTGTAAGTAAAAGCATGTCTTAAAATGTACTAATTTTACAGCGCAAGAGAAGATGGGACGGGGCTGGTTCATTTGTCAGCCAGAGTAATGCACAAGTGTGTGTCCTCTGTCCCGATTTGAACCGAACCGTTCGACTTCAAAGAGATCTCTTTAGATATCAGGGTGCGTTTTTGTTGGCTGCACTTGCAAAACCTTTAAAGGAATTATGGGTAATTGTGTATTTATGTTTGTGTGCCTTTCTGATTTCTCTCAGCACAGATGCATGCATGCACAGTCTCTTGGAAGCAAGTGGCAGGATATATTGAAGCTCCGCTATTAGGCTCCATGGGGCTTGGTCCCCATCGGGGAATTTATATGCCCATGGATGGCAAAATGAGTCTGCCCCAGTGCCTTTTGTCCTTGTCAGAGGGTTCCACCTCAGCACATAACTGCAGTACACGCCAACTCTGAAACATCCTTTACCGTTATTAATACACCATTATGACCTCCACTGCGGCTGGGTATGCAGCAAGACCTAATGCGCCGGAGTGGAAATGGGTTTTTCCCTCCACAATGAGCGCCTGGCAGTGAAGTCATTTAGTTCTCTTTCGGGGGGGGGGGGGGACTCTTTAAACGTGAGCACAAATTGTGCCACTTTGTTTGCAGGCGTATTAATGCTCAGTTAGGGTGTAAATGGGGGAAGGAGCGTGGAAAAGGCACGGGATGCAGCCCAGGTTGTGTTTTAATGAAGTCTGGGCGCGGGGGACGAGAGTGCCCGAAAGGTAGCATTCAGAAATGGCCAGACAAGTCTGGAGGCTCCGTAAACCATTCAGACAAAACCGTTCAAGTTTCCCACTTGGTATTTAGGCAGATGTCTCGGGGACATCAGCGTGTGGTTAAAATGACTGCTGAGGAGCTGCACTTCATACCTCCCCCCGTGCTGCAGAAGCGTACGTCACGCTCAGGCCTGTGTGCCGTCAGGCGCCTGCTAAAGCTCTTCCTATTCCTGTCGATGCCATTACCTGCAGCGTTTAGTTTAGCCCCCCAACACCCCCCCCCCATCGTCCCCCCGCCCCCCGCTGTTGGAGCAAGTGCAGAAGGTAATTTACCGTCCCTGACGGCCAGGATTTGTGTTCCTACCAGCAGCAGTCAATTCAATTCAATAACTGAGGGCTGCAAACAAATGTTAGAGCCATTGTGGGGCAGTTTTAATTAAGCATTTCAAACGGGAGCAGTCTGCAGCGCAGCGCTCTCTGCTAACTTGGGGAATAGTAGGTAATTAAAACGATCAATTGGCGCATTGCGAGCGAGAAGTTCATCAGAACTAATTTTGTTCATTGCGCAGTGCTGAGTGCTTCCGCGTCACTGGGGACTGTGTTTGCTTATTCTGGGACATTGTTTCATTATAATGTTTGGCTGCGCTGGCATGTGGATTTTAGACATTTCCAACATTTTCTTTTATTTTATTTTTTTTTTGGAAGTGGTACTCAAGTGCCCCCTGGCTGTGGTTCAGTCCTTGGCCATGAGAAAGGCTCTGATTGGTCCAGATTTTTCTGTGCACCTGTAACTGACTTTTCTTTCTTCACCTGTTTGAAAGTGTGTAAAATTCTCATGGGGGGTGAAGGGCCATCGTTCAATCAAACTTCCTCCAGTTTTGGCTGTTTGGTAGAGCAACTGGGGGAGTCCATAACTGGGTTCTCCTTTCTATCACCTTGGAAAGGCTATTTTTACCGCATTACATTCTCATGTTGTAGCAATGTGTACCACAGTTATAGGTTGCTGAGGCTAAAGTAAAGGAAATTCAAATCATACCTCAGCCGCATAAGCTGGTCTATTGCATCTCGGGTTTGTTTGCAGACAACAGGGGAAGAGACTTTAATAGCCATATGATAACCTACATATTCTTTTAAGAGATGCTGTAGCAGCTGCAGTATGGCTTTGTATCTGGCATTGGAATTGTGTGACTGTGGGTGGTTATAGGGGACATGCTGTACAATCGCACTGCTATTCACGCGGCAAAGAAAATAGTATTCCCCTCAGAGGTTCCCTGCTTGTTTTAGTGGATACAGATGCATGTGGCTGTGCTTGGTCATCTTAGAAAAACAATGGAGCCAAATCCTAGTTCAAATTTGATGACAATACCACCGAAAATGAGCATTCAGCTGCTTTTGCGTGGCAAAACTTAGGCTTGATATAAATGGGCAACCAAAAGTTGAGTCTTGTAAGGTTGAAGAGCGGCTGAATACCGCGGCAGACCGCGGTCAAACTCTGCAGCCTGCTCCATGACATTGGCTGTCGCTTCGCATTCCAACCAAGCTCATTTATAATTCACTTAGGGGGACATGTTTGGAAATGAAGATGTACTGACTGGCTTCCCCATTAGCCGCTCCGTAACTGGAAGGGCCTCCGATGGAGCATTGGACAGCGTCAGCTTGGATAAAGTGTAATTCGGGGGGGGGGGGGTCATTTTGATTGGGACAAGGTCAGATTTCATCATAGAAAAGTGCTAAAGAGATGTGCCTAATTGTCCTCCAAGTGAATCTTTTAGGCCTGAATGCCTGTGGTGAGTGAAACTGTTGATTGGCCGGTGCTGTTACCGTGCAAAATGGCCTCCAATCAGAAATGGTGACTTTCAGTCCGTATTCCTTGTCACTTTATAGGCTTGCTGCTCAATGTTCATCAGTAATGCAGCCTCTGGCCATAATATGATCACATCGCATGACATGTCAAATGGATGTCAGTTCGGCCAAGTGGCAATGACATTACCTCAAATCGCACGCGTCAAGCATTTTAAAATTGCCAGGAGTCAAACATTTTTCTTCTCTCTTCTCCCCCAGAACTGTCAGTGTACAAACCGTGTGAGGAGCTGTGATTAAGATGTTTGTACATTTGAGGGGGGGAGGGGGGGGGTTAAGGATCTTGACAAACGCGGGGGAACTTTGAGAGGTGGAAATGGCGTCTTGACAGATTGAGTTAATGGAGTGGATGTGAAGTTGAATGAGGTGAATGGTAGAGGGCAAACTGCCATTTTGCTGCGGCTCACTTTCTCTACTGCAGCGCAGTGGGACCTCAGGAGGAACAAGAAGGGAATTAATTTGATAGGGGTTTTCATCCTGCCAAGAAATCTTTTTATCCTCAAAGTAAACAAAGCGGAGGTCATCTCTTTTTTTGGAGAACTGCAATTAAGTTCTAATAAGCGCTAATCAACTAAGCCATTAAAATATTTTCCCGGCATATGCGAGGGCTCTAATTGCCCGCAGTCACCGCTCTCATTTTAAAAGGCATGTTGGGGGACAGACGAGGGGGCGACTGGGGACTCTCTGCCATTGAGAGCTGATCCAGCTTTGGGAGTTCTGATACAGTGTGTATGCAGAAAATGTCTCCCAGTGTGCTCAAATCCTGAGCACTGACCGTTGGAATTCGCTATCTGGAGATGAGCAGCAGACTGTCATGACCCTTTATCTGTGTTGAGCTGACTAATCTTGGGTTTTAGAGCGTTTATAATAACTATAATATCAGAGGATGTGATGCAGGGATTTTTATTTATAAGGGCTACCTCATTCTCTGCCTATTCTAGGCTGAAGATGAGAACCACACACTGTATTAAATACTCCCCAAGCGGATTGGCCAGGTTAATAGTCACTGTGTTCATAGTCTCCCAACGGGTTGAGTATGTATTTCTTTATACCATTTTTATACTGTGTTGCATTCAGTTCCCAGCAGTGATTGTTACATCATCATTAGAATGTTCAGTTAAGAGCATTCTAGTCATGGTTACACCTTAATGGGTTGACATTGCTTTGCTACTGTGACATCATTATTGTGCGACTGCCGGAGAAAGTTGAAGCTAGTGAGTAGTGAATGTAGTTTTTGCTGTTCAAGGAGAAAACGGGTGTTTGCCCGAGTATTCAAGTAATAAATAGATTGTTGCCTTAACTCTTGGACTTGAAATGACACAATTCATTTTAGTTTTACACTCGGCGATTGTGTGATTTAGGTTGACTCTGTTGACGGGGAGTTTTATTTTCCCTGCCCTCTGCGAGCCTTGGAAATGCTCCTGCTCATGTTTTGGGGCATCAATATTTCTGTTGCTGATTAATCTCTCTGCGTCTAAAACTGAAAACCAGTCAATGTAACTGTCCTTCAGCGGCCGTTGTGCTGTAGTGCATCATTTCCATTGACGTTTCTGCACTTAGACGGCGTGTGGGAAAAGGCATCAAGCAGACATTTTTCTTTTTAAATTCATGTTTCTCCTCTTTATTTTAGGTTCACGTTAAAAGTGGACAGATGTGGCCCAGTAAAAAAAAAAAAAGATTTGGAAAGGATGGTGCTTTATGAAGCCCACCCCTAGCATTTTTCACTTGGCGCAGGTGATATATGGCCACGCCCGACTCCTCCTCCCGCATAAGCAATCACCGATACAAATGACACTCCCTCCGAGGCCACTGAACAGTGGATTGAAATGGAAATTATCAAGACGAAACGGATGCTTCCCCCCCGCCTCCCCGCCACCAAACACCACATTCTGGGGTGGACTGAAGGTCCTGTTTGTCAGGGGTAATATCTTATTTTTTGGGGGGAGGAGGGGGGAAGAGAGCACTATGAAATATCACACAGGAACTGCCACAGACTGATGATTTTGTTAAAAAGCTATTATTCCTCTCCTGCATCACTCGCGCTGAGATATTGACTCGTGTCGGTCAGTGCCTGAAGGAAAACCGTTTGGCTTTTCCTTAATGTTTGTGCTGTTTGTAAGCTGTCCTTGGCCCACTGTGTTAACCTGTGGATGGATGGAGCGCATTTTTAAGACTGAGAATGGTACTTACCGAGTAATGGGCTCTGTGGGAACAGCTCTTGGACGGTCCTGAGCGTGTTCTCTCCCCCTCCCTCAACAAAAACAATGAGTCTGCCTTTTAGAGTTCGCTGGTCGCCCTGCTGTGTAAGCTGTGCAATGAGGAGGAGTTGGGTTTTATAAGTTCCAGTGTCTATGATGCAATTCAGTAACCCCTGACTTTTAGGGCCCCAGGTTTGCCCTTGTGGGAGGAAATATACTGCAATATATTTAATAGAATAGTGTGTCGAGTTGTCAATCAAAAGCCGTGGAAGAGGAGAGGGAGCAGGTGCGGATGCAAGTTGCCATCACTGTTTCTGGCAGTAACGGCATTTTAATATTTCATACTTTAAAGCACAAACACCCCGTGTGAAAGATCAAATGGCCTCTTGTACATCATAATGTTTTTTGAGAAAGCTGGCATTGATAGTTAAACTGTCTTTTATTTGAATCGAGGCCCAGACTGTTGAGTCTATGCATGATGGAGTAGGTCACTGGGGGAGACAGCTAAGAGAAACTGTTGAGCAGATTGATGAATACATATGCAGTTTCCCTGCCCATATACTCCTCATCCTCTCAATAATGGAGTACCATTAAAATAATGAATTACTAGCACTCATGTTTTGCAATGGCTTGCACATGGTTTGATTGAGCCGGCTGACCGTTGGCAGTAAGTGCTGCTTTCAGTGTTACCAGCCACCGCAATTATCAGAGACGCACGCGCTGTGCGGGCGACCCACACTGCTGCGGGTGGCCGAGGCAGGACATGGAGACATCGAGGTGTCAAAGCCTCGCTTTCATTTGCGTTTGGCTAGCTGCAGAATCTGAAGAGGCATTTGGGCTCTGACAGGGAGCACTCTTATGCCCCTGACGGGCCACCTCTTATCCTGACGGGCCACCCCTCCTTATCCCCTGGCAGGTCAGCCCCCCCCTGTTCATATCCCTGACAGGCTTATTATCTTAATTTCTGTGAAGGGCCCCCTTTTATCTGGGCTCTTGTTTGACAGTTGATGAGACTCCTGGGCAAGCTGGCGAGAACGGAAGAACTTTTTCCAGCACGCTGCACAGTGACTCGTCAGCATCCATGGGAGAAAAACAAAAATGGTGTGTGCGCGATTATGTAAGCACTCGGAATATTTCAACGGCTGCTTTCATTTCTAAAACGGCAATAAAAAGAATGTGGGTGCGTCGGAGGGATTCCTGGAGATGAAACAATGTTTCAGTATTTTTCGAGGCGTTTAGTTTTACATTTTCCTTTCTGTCAGCCCCAGGTATTCTGCGACAGCACCTGTGTACGGTTGAGCTGTGGAACATTAGCTGGTGCCACACACAATGAGGAAAACGAGAAGCAGTGGAAAATATGATCTTTGTTTGAAGCGGCGTTGTGTGTGTGTGTGCGTGCGTCTGTGTGCATGTGTGTGTGCGCGTGCGTGCGTGTGTGTGTGTAAGCACACAACGGGCGGATCAATCACTGTTAAATCAGTCAACTTTAACAAGTCAATTGTAACTTATGTCTTTGAAAAATGATATCCTCTTGTGGACAAGTGCTTCCAGTTAACACGCACGTTTGGAAAACTGTGGAAGGGTAGCAAGGTAAATCAAGTGGCGGCGAATCAATTTCCTGTAAAAACCCGCAAGTCAGCATCTCTGCTTTCAAAGGGGTAAAATATCGCCTTGACACAAGACTGCTGTGCCCATGAGTTCAGTCATCCAGTTTAAACAATGCGCCACTTTATCGTATGTGATGCTACATTGCTTACAATTTAAGTGGACAGATGACATGGAAATTGAGGCCGGTGGCTGTAAATTCAGCTTTGCTATAGATTACTGTGATTGATGCACAATATTTATAGCAAGAGGGTTGATTGTGGCTAATTTGAGCCTTGAAATGTGGCTCAAGTAGGTAGTCACAATTTCTTTTCAGTTCCAAGAATGCACTGTAATTTAGATCCAGTTTGTTCTTACACCTGGTCTTTCTCTAAAGGTAATGATGCTTTAAAAACTCCTTGCACTAAAGGGTAATTCATGCAGCCGAATCTATTTTCCTTGTCTCAACTTTTATACTCAAATAAATCTCATGTGATTTGTTCTTGTTGTGATGTTTTTTTGTTCTTTATTGTACAGTAACTGTTTTGGGCAATTTATGGCAGCTACTTTTAAAACAAGGTGAACAAGCATATCTTTCCTTAAGATGCTTTTTAAAATGTTTTTTTGGCTAACTGACTAATTAAATTCTTCCTTCTAGGACTGTCCTCTTTCAGCTCCCCTGGGAATGTGTATACTGTCAAAGCTTATAGTCTGGTCCTTTAGTGAACATGAAGGAAAGTGCATATTGGTCTGCATTTTTTGGTGTTTTTAATGCATCTTCTGCAAAACTAATTCTATCCACGGACATCGTGTGATATACTGGGTGGATATACCGGGTCAGGAAGCAGGCCTAATAATTTCTGAGTTTACTGCCAACGGCAATGTCCGAGTTGAGTGAACACCGAACATAAGGTCCGAAATTTCTGAACCGTACCCCCCTGTTCCTGCCCCCCCACCATCACATGAAGCGTCCCTCACAGCTGCTCTTAATGTTAGAGTGTACAGGGCCCCTGTGGCCAGTGTACTGGACTCTGTGATCGCCGTACGAGCGGTGCCATCTGTACAGAGACAGAAATGAATGTGAATTACCTGTGGCCTTAAAGTATATACGCCAGGCTTTTTAAGGACTCGGGCACAGCTGTAAATGTATGCAATCTGCAAGTATAATTTTCTGTGCGGGGTCCGGAGTTCACGCTGATGTAATTACCTCCCAGTGTTCTGGGGAGACTATTCCTGGGTTAATTACACGGTTGGTCTTGTGCCGTTCGCTCCACTTGTAATGTGAACCAGAACATTAGCCCTGTCCTTTATTCGTTTATTTATTTATTTATTGCTCACGCAGCATGGTTACTCTGCCCCAAGCGTACGAGGCTCGAGTCAGACCCCCTCGTGTTTTAGGGGGAGACGGAGAGTGATTACACGTGCAGTTTTACTCCGCTCTCCGGCTACTAACGCCAGTTTGCTGGTACTAAACGGAGGGAAACGGTCGTATTTACAGGCGCACAGTAGAATAATACTATTGTGTCTCTCAGAGTCGAATGACCCAAATATTCTGTCCTTGGGGGTGTGGGGGGTGTATAGAATAAAATTTTTAATGGTTTTTTAAATGGTTTGCTTAATGAGTCTTATTATATCTGTGGAATGTTTCCATGGTAATTTCATTCAAACTCTTGTTTTAGTGAGAGGATGGTTTGGTAAATGCTCTGGCTGATGAAGGTTATTCATGAAGCTAACAGCGGTGTGGATTTGTCTGACCGGTAGGGGCATGAATTTTCATTTGACTTGCCAGGAGAGCCACGGGGATCTGTTAATTTTATTTTTAAATTAGCCAATGACATCTTAAGTAACATTTTTAGTTCCAAACGACTGGAATTTTGTACATTTCTTTTTTGTTGTATTTAATGGATTTGTTCCCCAGGCAGTTGACGCTGGCTGCTACAGCATTCTGCTCTGGCAGTTACTTATCGTGATTCATTGTCTTGCTGCTCCATTTCCTTAATTTGACTGATATGACGTGCGTTGTGCACTTTGCACAGTGGTTCTTGAGTCGGATTAATTAACTGGTGCGTACAGTTCTTTTTTTTTTTTTTTCTTTCAAGGATGAGTGTCATGGTCAATAAAAACCAACTTGCTTGTTTGGCATTCTAACAATTTACTTGTGTGTCAGCACTGAGTTCGGACTGGCAGGGTTTGCAGTAACGGCCTCAACCAAGGGCTGCTCAGCCCTGTTCCCAGAGATCTGCCGTCCTGGAGGCTTCCCAGAGATCTACCGTCCTGGAGGCTTTCATTTCAACCCTAATTTGGATCTCTAGCTGTTGAAATGAGGTGTGGCCTTAATTTGGTCTTAACCTCAAGTATACACCAAACTAAATACTCTCTCGCTGATCTTTCTGTAAACATCCAAACTTGATGAATGCTAGTCTTTACAAATGCATAGAAATGGTCACCATTAAACTCATTTACTACCAGTGGGTTTTTTTTTTTTTTTGTTCCACAAATGGCTCTGTGACTTTTAGGGAACAGTCGCACCCAGGTGGGGAGTTCTTCTGTTCTGTGGCGTGGCAGTAGTGAGCATTCACCGAATTGTGGCGCCAGTCTCCACTGATGGACGGGTAGTAGCACCATGGCTTTAATTTAGCTCATACACAGGCGTGTAATCGCATTCATTTATGCCCTGACAGAAGCCGCGAGGTGCAGGGTGGCGTAATGAAAGCAATCTGAAACCCCGTCTGAGTCTGCTGCCGTGCCACGGGGCAAAGTGCCAATCGTCTCGGGTGTTATGAATGTGCGATTCGCACGGCAGTTAATGTAGATTCATGGGACGAAGACAAACGCTTACGCTGGTTTTTTGGGGGAGAAACGGCCTCGTGTTGCGGTCTGAGGGGACAGGGGGGGATGCGTGCTGGAGGATTTTGGGCTGCATTCGGCCTGATTAAGGGCAGTCTATTAACTAAGGCTACTGAAAATTACATTCGGCTCGGTTCACCTGAGGCTACTTGGCATGCTTTTTAATTTAATGGGGTTTAATGGAATAAGGTTTTTTTTTTTTTTTTTTTTTACCTTGGAAGCAAAGCTTTCATCTTGTCACATGTTGTACCTTTGTATGTATTAAGCTACAATCCGGGAAAATACACTGGACTATTTTCTCTCCGTGCTTTTCTGGGAATTGGAGAAAAACAGGTAATGGTAGTTTCAGTAACCCCCCCCCCCCCTCCCTCCCGTCAAGCTGAAGTGCTTTCACTTCAGCTTGACAGTATATAAGGAACTATACATTGAGGGGAAAAAAAATTTAATTCACACTGATTGCCTGAAATTACACACCCACAACCTGGAGCAGGGATACTCAAATCTGGTCCTCAAATCCAAATCTGGTCCAGGTTTTCTTTTCTCCCATATAATTAACTAAACAATTAGTGCTAGCAATTGGCCAAGACTGTCTTCACACCTGACTCCCAGGTAAAGGGAGGGTGGAAAACCAGCAGTTCTCAGGTGGATTTGAGCACCAGGGACCTGGAGGATCGCACAATATTAACTGGAAATGACAGCGGAAGAATGAGACCTTCCATCCGCAGGACTCCCAGCCCTGAGTTATTCACTTCCTTGGCCATAATTGCTGCCCTGACATTTAAATTTTAATTGGGTTACCGATGAGTTCCTGGAAGGGATCGCTCTTGCGAAAGGTCGCTCCTGGCCGAAGCCGGAGTTTAGCACGCTTGCGTTTCCGCCGGGGGGAAATAATTGATCAGGACCGGCGAAGGCTGAAGGAAGCGGGAAGGTGGCCGTGAGTCGCCGACAGGCCCTACTGTAAAATATTTACAGTCTCCTCTGTGTGTTAAATCACCCTGGCCAGGCAGCAGGCCTTATATAGTGAGGGGGGTGGCTGGGTCAGTTTCTCACCATCTGACCCTCAGCTGCTCATAGTCCACACACGCTCAAAATTCAGTGGCAACTTCTTGGACGAAATATTGCAGCCGTTACCGACCTGGTTTCCCCTTCGCCTGTTTCATTGTACTTATTTTTTTACTTTTTCCACTACACCCACTGCAGTCAGAACATCCCCCCCTTCTTCCAATGTCCACATTCCAATGATTGCGTAGACAACACATTTTTATTTCCTATCTTGAGAATTTGTGACTAAAATTTTTACATAAAGCACATGTAGCACTTTTGCGCTAAACTACTGATGTCCATGGCAACCAAGTGGCTTTCATGATCTGCTTAAAATGAGTGTAATTAACGAAACGCTCATTTTACACCACCACTCTATGCTTCCACATTCTAAATTGACTATCATGTACACTTGTTATAGACTGCATTTTTTTAGGTTTGTTGTAATCATCATTATCGCTCCAGTAAAGACTACATGATATCAAGATGACAACTAAAGGGTAAGCAGCACATAACAGCATCCCCCAAAGATATTAGACCCATTCATTTTCGTTGAGGATTTTCACTCAATTCAGCTGAAATTGCTGTTCGTCAAATTTGAAGCTGTCCAAATTGATCACTCTTCAGGGAAAACCCAGACCAAGGGGTGTCCAGATACTTTTGGTCATGTAGTGTATGTGTACGTATATGTGGCATAATGTCTTAATATCTCAATTGCCTGCCTTGCACAGATTTGTATTTTATGAATGAGCAATTGTGCTTCACGGGTCATAGGACATGACACTTTCTGACAGTCATTCCAAAATGGCTGCTAATGGTTCTATGAAGGCCTGCTGGAGTCCATGATAATTACTTCAGAGAGATTGCCGTGGCGACCAAATGCTTCCTGGTTTGGTCTGACAGCGTTTTAATTATAACCCACTCAAGGGAGTACCCACGGACCCAAGCCAGCAGATTGATTGATAGGTGAATTAATATCATTGGGCCCTGGAGATGAATCTACATTCTGCTTTAGTAATGTTATACCCTTAACTTTTTTCAAGGACAATTTGGTCCCCTGCCAGTGTCACAGTTTTGTATCCTCGAATTTAGTTTTAAAAAAAGTGGTTAGATGTGTGTAGCTGCGCTGGTTTCTGGCAGATTTGTGCTGATTGTTACGTGAATTACGCTTGGTCATCGGTGAGATTGTTTTGCAGGCAGTTAATGTGGAATAAACTGAATGTACGGTCTCTTGGTTCAGTGCAGGTTTGGTACAGGTTCAGTACAGCTCAACTTACGGTTTTCTTCATGTGGGCACACACTTCTCATTTCTGATGGAGTACGTATCCAGTAGCTCTTAAGATGGCTGCTGGCTGGGTCATGTAGATGCTGCAGAGCACATGCAGATCTAGGCAGTGCTAATGACCCATATCATTTCATTGAGTCATTAAGGCTCAGTGCTTCCCCACTGCACTCAGTGTCTGGGTTAATGTAATGTGCCACCCCCCCCCCCCCCCCCCCCCCCCCCAGTCGTGTAGGTCAGCTGGCCATCTGAGGGCCACATACACCCACACATCTGGCCACTTGCGCTACAAGGGCATGGCAAGATCTAGCCAATTTTAATGCATTCACTTCCACAAGGATGAGTTGACGTGACCTTGTTGAACGCAAGGTCAAACCTCACCCTCGTTGCACTACAAATTCATTGGAATTATAGAAACCAGAACAAATGGTTGCCATTGCACCTTGACAACCAACAAAAAAGATAACATTTTAAATTGGACCCTACACACCTGCCAGACCTGTTTTTTTTTTTTTTTTTGCTTGCCAGAGAGAGATGGAGGGGGGCAGATAAGTGACAGAGGGAGGGAGGGAGGAGGAAGGGAGGTGGGTGGTGGAGAGAGAGGGGGTGAGAGAGGGGGAGGAGGAGGGTGGAAGAGAGAAAGTTGCTTGTATGAGAGAGGCCAGTAGTATCATAATGAGATTTTATGTAACTGCGT
>NC_057951.1:12867328-12974828 GCF_018555375.3 Anguilla rostrata | reverse complement strand
TCCAGTCCTGAACTTGATACCATTAATAATAATCATCATAATCATACTCATATTAATAGTTGTATGACCAGATATAAAAGCTGTGTTGAATTGCTGGTTTTGGGGGGGCATTCTGGGCAGTGAAAAAGCACCCAGCTACCACCTCATGTAGCTGAGTGCTGCTAGCAAGGAATATGAAGTTGGTAAAGCATACTGCCCCTGTACCCCTCTGGCTGTATAAAGGGATTGTATTTACGGAAGTAGCACTGAATGAGGATTTCTGTTAAGCAAGCCTACAGCTGAGGTACTGTAGTGCCCATATCATGATTCACGCTTGTATAGATTGTCCTCGAATGCATCTCTGTGACCTCACCTCTGATCACATTACCAAACATCAAAGACATCTATACCTGGGGAAAGGCATTCTGGGACAGCCACTAATCCGGCATTGCTGTTAATTTTCCTTTTTAATCTCAGCCGTTACCCCTGAAACGGAACGAACGCGAGCGTAAACGCGCTCTCGCTCGTGCCGCGCGACGGAGCCGCGGTTTATCCAGCTGCACAGCGTTTCCCATGGAGAGCGCAGTCCTTCTCAACCGCGCGCGCAATCCCCCGGAGAAGCACAGCCGTACTCTGGCGATTCGAAGCAAAAAAACTTCTGTCTAATTATTGTCTACGTTCATTTTCTCACTGGGAGTGGATAAATGCTGGTTAGTACTAGCAGTGCAGGGAATCTGGCGACCCGTAGATTTGAAATTTGAAATGGAAATTTCTCCACATTCAAGACGCTCAAAAAGCACATTCTCTGTAAACCTGGATCATTCGGCACTCGTCCACCTGTAAATGCGTCTGTAAATATGTGTAAGGTGTGTCCTTGGCCAATGTGTGTCCTTCTCAAAGAATACTACAATTCCCACTAAACAGCATCAGATTTAAAGGCACTTTTGGCTCCCCCGTGCAGTTACTCCATGCATTTGATAAAAACCATATTGATTGATTTTACACACAATGTGGTTTGAGTTCACTATACTGTATTTACGCACACCGCGTCTAAATAATTGGTCATTACTTATAATTTGAGTATAAGACTGGGGATGCACAATAATTGTCAATCAAACGCGCCTTAATTGTGCATTCCCTACCAGCGAAATGACCACCGTGCAGGAGCCTTCCTCTACATATCTACAATTTATTACAAAGAGCGACAGCAGCCCGCAACGCTGTTTTGTTGTGACCAACCATGCAACAAAAAAAAAACAACCCGCAATTTGTACCTTTCCGAATGAGGTCCTCGACGTCCTGGTCGAATCCCGGGCGATGGCATTTGCTCCACAGTCCCATGTTGCTGGAGTTGTACTGCCTGCTGCATTCGTCCGCGGCGCTCATGGCGAACAGCTGCCGCCGGTTCCGAGCCAGCAGCAGCTTCTCCTCCCAACGGTCCAGCCTCGACCTGCTGGCGCGGAGCGGGAGGCTGTTATTGGGGATGTAAATAAAGCCCGGGTCGTTTCTGCGGCTGCTGAAGCTCCTGCACCGCTCCTTGTACCTCCGGGCGTCCGTCTCGTACCAGTGGTCAGAGCAGATAGCCACCGCCAGCATCCCCAGGGCGCACAGCGAGAGTGAGAGGCCGGCGTACAGCAGCAGCTTCCCGGCAGCCATGCTCGCGTCTCTCAGAGCCGCATCAGCACCTCAACAGCACGGACAGCTCCCTGGACGTGCACCCGCATTGAATTATTCAGTTTACATCACCTCGCGGGATCGACTGTAATGTCATTATCCAGGCAGTCAACATTCAAGCCAAGTTAACCAGTACTGGGACCATAAATTTCTGTGTTAAGCGCTCGTTAGTCCGTCTTCGATCTCTTTATTTTTGGAGAGAGGGGGAGAGAGAGAGAGAGAGAGAGGGAGCGAGAGAGAGCAAGATAGAAAGCGAGAGAGAGCTGCGGCGGCTGTGCGGTTGCTCGCAGAGTGAAAAGATGCTTATCTCATTCCTCCTTCCTCGTCCATCCGTTGTCCTTCCCTTGCGGTCCGTCTGAATATGGCGAGACGGGCAAATCCAGACGCGTGGCTTTAAAAGCCTCTTTCACTCAGAACCTTGAACACAGAAAAGGGTGAATACATTAGCCATGCAGGTCTGTCCGTCTGACTTTCGCTATTTGTTCTAGTCTGAGGTTTTACACGTGCAGACCATTAGCCTTTTTAAACCCACGCGAATTAATATGCTTTGTCCGATGGCGCATCGTCAATTGCATGATATCATTCTGGATTTACGTTTCCGTTGCCTGATCAGAATAGCCTCCTGTGCATAGCCATTCTGGCGACATCAAGCTTCGGCGCTTCGGTGATGTGCACAAAAAAAAGGTTTGTTGTCAAGTGCTGCTCACCCACCCCGCCCCGCATCATTATAGATATGCAGCCTGTTTAAACTCTCGCCTTCTTTCGTTTTTCTTTTTGATTTGTGTATAAACGTAAGAGGGAAAGGTGATATTGAAACACCTTTGCACTCGCACGAATATGGAAAACAAATATGGCTATTCGGCATAGCCTCTGGTGTAGGGTGCACGGCGTGGTACTGTTGAGAATGAGCACCCATTACGATGCATGGCTTTTTAGAACGCATTATGACTGTTCGACTATTTCTATTACCATCTGAAATAGCTGAAATATAAATATTTATAGCCTACGGATGCTTAGTCCACAAGATATACATGACTCCAGTTTCTGCAAAGGACAATATATACCATTTCGGCAGTATCACCTACAGACATCATACTTACCACCAATAAGAAAGGTTTTCCAAAATGTTGAATTTCAAGCCTGGATATTATTAAGATTTTTTTGAAGAACCTTGTTTTTACCAGCGACTCGACTTCTTTCTAAGTCGAAGCTTTCGATGTCTATTCCATAAAGGCTCAACTCATAGTTTTAATTGCCAGTTGTATCGTGCCCCATCACGTCCTTTTAACAATAGATTATTTTTTATGTTGTATTAAATTGTGGGAAAATAGACATAGCCCTGTTGTAAACAATACAGCTAGAGCGAAAAAAAACAGCCTTGATTGGTCACCGCAGAAATTGATACTATTTCAAGATGCCCTTTCTACGTTGGGCTTATCCGCAGGTCCCGCTTTTGTTGCGCAAAAAAGGACAATTTGGAGAAATAGAAAATTTTATCATGTGACGTTAAACATTGCAGTTTGACTCCACTCCTCTGTGTAGGTTCTGCACGGAAAGCTACAGTGGTGATGTCATACTGACAACGTGAGACTCATTTCTTATTAAAACACCTTCTTAAAGCGACACCGCGGCGAACGGCGTTTCCAGGAATCCAGTTATCGCGAAAAACACCTGGAGACAGGCTTTTGCGTTATCGCGTTGTTTTATACTCACGTGACATATCGCATATTGCCCAAGCCTACTTGCTGCCCAGCGTCTGGGCCGTTTCTTCGATTACAATTTCGTTGTAGGTGCGCGGGGGTGTAATAATGCGCCATTATTGAAACCCTTGGCAACACGAGTGTCTACCACTCCAGTGATAAAATAACCGCTGAATTATTCATCATGCTTGCCGGTGGCCTGCTGTGTCAATAATGCATGTCTGCATGTCCGTAGCACTCAAGTAGGGATCCATGCGAGGAAGCCCTTGCATATTTATTTCAGCTTAACGCATGACACTCAGTCCATCTGTGCTAACAGGACGGATAGCAGTCCTATTCCTTCAGCCATTGATGGACTTGGTCATGACACCAGCTGTTGTGTTCAGAATGGTGTGGGGTTCACTGAGAGTCATTTTAAAGAATTGTTTCTTTGTGGGAAATCAATACAGGATCAGTTACTGTCTTGTACAAAATACTTAAAAAACGAATGAGCTGAAAAAACGGTTTTAAAACCCGAGTCCAGCTGGGAAATTGGGCACACACGTCTGGGGGTCTTTGACCAATCATCCCAGTGACGCTTTCTCGTGGGGGAAAACCCCTGCGTATTATTTACTTTCATTCAACCAGACAGCGTAACAGAAAAGACAGTTCAGTCAACCGCCCAGTCAGCCCCTGGATAAACTGCGCTTCAATAGCCTTCATAGCACAGCAACAGGGTGCCGGTCCACAGCTAAAGGAGGGGGCACAGTTCTGAACAAGATCCACTGCTTCCTTCTGTATACAGTGCACACTGTCAATGAAGGCATAAACTGTGAAGCTACGTGCTGTTTTTATGACTAGTGCAATTACATATCTACCCATAATGACTACAAATACACTTAGCAGATGGGTAAAAATACAAATTAAAACAAATTGCCGCATCAAAAAACAATTAACGGAAACATTTGTGGCATCGTTTTTTGATTCCTCAACCTCACGTTGTGCAGTGTTTCTGCAGGTGTGTGTAAATTATAACAGCAATGCAGTGTGTGTCATTTCTGAGCAACTGCCTGGACCGGTGCTAGCACACACACACACACACACACACACACTGCAGCCTAGGTGAGTGAAAATGCTTATCAAGTGCAGTCAGTCACAAAACTTCATGTGGAAAGGGCAAAAAAATATATAATTGGTGAAACAGCACTCAAAGACACAGTAATGGGGAATCGATTTTTCCCTCACACCAGGAGATGTTGTATTTCCCTGTTTTTGGGCCTATATGCGCGCGCTGCTGACTGACAAGGCAATTAACGCACGTCGCAGACCCGCCCGCTCCCCTGCCCTGCGCTATTACGCCCAGGCGTAGCGGCAGAATGTTCGCCGGGGGTTCGGAGACGAGGCGCGGGACCCCCCCCCCCCGATACCGCTGCGTACGGGTCGCCGGGCTCACCCCGCGTCCTCTCTCACAGAGCGAGCGAGCGGCGCGCAGCCCCCCCGCTCCCAGCACTCCCCAGTCACAGAAGATACGCCAGGCATTCATCACACTCTGTTCCCCGTGCGTTCAGAGGGAAATTAATGAGCGACAGTTCTTAGGTGCGTTCCCGCCTGCAGGGGGCGTTCTGAAGAGCGACGTACTGCACGCACCGCTGCTCTCCTGTCTGACCTGGCGGAAAAAGAAATCCTTCCACAAAATGAGGGTTTTTTTTCGTCTAGACATAAACAGACCCGTGGAGGCGACAGTGGAGGAGATGAAAGGATAAAGGTGCTAAAAGGTGCGTCTGGTTGAGAGAATTTACCAGAGGCTGGGACCGAAAGGAGAGTCTCCCCCTCCAAGCCATTCGTTGTGCTGGCGGTGAGCCCTCGACACAGCCGGACTGCAGCCAGGGTGCACTGCTGTGTGTCGTCCTCTTATTTATTTGGGATTATTTTTAGACTTTTCTGCTCATGGGGTGAAGGAGAACATCACTCAGTGGCTACATCTGGAAAATGTCAGAATAGAGACAGGGTTTTTGACAAAATAAATAAATGAGTAACATTAAACAAACAGAAGGAGCTTCAGTCAGTGGTGCAATCAATGCTGTAATGGCCACACAAGCGGCAAACAATGGCCACAACAGAGTTATATTTCCCTGGGAGTCTGTGATTACATCAGTTCTGAAGCCCAGAGACACAGACATTGCTGTGTTCTTGAAATTGTGTCATTTTTATCCGCAGTGGATTAGTTTGCAAACTTTCTGGGTGACATTTCTTTTGCCGAAGCAACTTTTTTTTTTTAATAGCTAGGACTACGTTTGCGGCCATTTGCTGCTTTCAGTCAGAACCCAGCTTGTCATCTCAGAATGTAGAAACACAATGCATTAACTTGTCACTTGTATTTGAGGACGTGTGTTATCTCCTTTCATTTTTATCTTCTGAATTGTGTTAATGGATACATTCTGCTTGGAAAGAGAGTACGTGCTTGAAATAGGGATGCTGTTGGTGCTTGAATCTAACTTTTCTATTGCCGCACCGCCCCCTGCTGGGCAGAGATATGACTGCACCAAAAGTGACGTCATCTCCATTGACTGTAAAAACGGCAATGACGACCCTAAACTTTACCAATAATTTCATAATGTTTAACAACAATTTAATACATAATTGGTGGACAACATTTAGCCAACACTGGAGTGTAATAATACTTCTGACTAACTATATCATAGCGTATATGTAATGGCCATATTGAAAAGCCAGTATAAGAAAATTAAACATTTGCTACATGGCTTATCTCTTAAGTTTTAATTTTAGCCTATATATATCATCTTTAGATGAAAAAACCTTTTTCTCAAATTATTATTTTGTGAAACTCTTAAGCGTCCCCTGGTGCTGAGAATTGCTCAGTACAACTGTGTAATCCCAGACAGCTGTTTTGGGATTCATATCCTCGCTAATATTCAGCATAGAAGCACATGCAATTATTGGCTAACAGGATATGACTTACCACACTATGTAAAACATAACAAAGACGTAATATATATCATCTGGCTTATCTTTATAGATAAATATAGTTATCTGTTGTGTGTGATACATTTGAATTAGATTTAGATATTGTAATTTCATATTACTTGTTGGAATACGATTATTATGAGAAATGTAGAGGGTGTATTTAAAAATTACACTAATACTGACAATATCATGTTTGAAAATTACCTTCAGTTCTTCATGTGGGTCGAAACTGAGATGTACGGAACTAAACTTAAAAGAAAATGCTGGTGTACGGAAGGTACTCAGCGAAGGACCATTGCGTGCTCTCCGGAAGGTCACGCTTGCAAGCACTGGTGCAGTGTATTTTCCTCTGTCAAAATGAATTATCCATTATTGTAGCTGGATGTTGCTTTTACTGTAATATACATTTCGAAGAAATAAAAATTAGCTGGTTTTGAAAGGTAAGTTACTGGATGTGCGTTTAGTCACCTTTTCACGTGTAAGATTATTGGAACTCGTTTTGAAGTGTGCGATATTGCTCATTAACTAGCCGTTAGCCACTGTTTCAATTCTGTTTCCAGCCCTGTCAATGCTCGCTTATTTTGTAGATACCTACTAGACTACCTGATGTCTTGATTGATTAGGTGTGATGATCTGTTAAATACTGGCCAATGTTTTGTTTCATTATGAAGCTGTTTGTACGTTTTGTTTCCTACTAATAAATAAGTAATAATAATACAAATAATTATTTTGTATATTATTATTATTATATAGACAACAATCAAAACAAATAAAGATTCCAAATAGAGTAGGGAATAGGGATGTCCTTATTAATATAATCCTGGTCCTTGGACCCCAAAAGCTGTTAAATCTTAAGCTGGGAAGTGGAAATTTGGGAAAGAATCACGAACTGTAGCTTTGCATTTTTTCTTCTTAAAAAAAAAAAACCAAATAAAACAAATTCCAGAATGAATAACGCTATTTCTCATTTTGACAATGGAGACTCGTTCCACTCTGCGTGGTGCGGCGATGGCGTCCCTGTCCAGTTACGCCATGCGAATGGCTCGGCTTAGTTCCCGGATATTTGGGGAGGTGGTGAGGCCCACGGACGCCCGGTCCATGAAGGTGGTGCAGCTGTTTGAGGAGCCGCCCCTGGCCAAAAGGAAGGAGGTGTACGACTGGTACCCGCAGCACAAGGTCTACTACTCCCTGACCCAGAGACTGCGCTTCATGGGCCTCTTCAGGTACCCGCCATTTTGATTCTGCCATTAAGGGGCAGCGGAACTTTACTTCATTATATTGCTGTGTTGGGATGTTTAGCCTTAGGCAAGTATAGAGTGCTCATTGGATCAGGTACCAGAAAATGTTGTTTAAAAAAATTAAAAAAAAACATTTAAAAAGGGGGTTAGTTCAAGCTGTTTTCTGTGAGCTCAGCTGTTGAATGGGTTTGTGCTGTGGTTGGTTTAACCCTTTCCTCTCTGCGCAGGGATGAACATGAAGACTTTAAGGAGGAGATGCGTCGACTGAGGAAGCTCAGAGGCAAAGGGAAGCCCAAGAAGGGGGAAGGAAAAAGAGCCGCTAAGAAGAAATAATTTGGGGAGGAGGGGAGGGTTTGACCTCGCCCAGTCAAAACCCACCTGCATTTGCAACATGAATCTTGCACAAATGCCTCAGTTTGGCTCCTTGGTCTAATTGTAAAAATGAACTGTGATTGCAACTGGAGAGCTATGGACTGGACATTCAGAGGATTCAGCGGAATCTGCATTGGTTACTGCCCCCCAAAACATGACCAGTGGCACCAAAAACCCTTTGACACGTTGAAGGGATTCTTCCTGCTTGTAAACATGTGTATGATACAATGGCATCACATTACAAACACACCTATTTGAACACCCACAAGTTGTGTTTGGAGATTGTTGTAAGTAAGAACTATTTTAATTCTGGGGACCTGTGGATTCTGTAATAAATATGTTCTAAAATTTGTTTGGAGGGTTTTCATGTTTTTAGTCCAGCAGCCTCTCTGAAACCTGAAGTGTAAAGCATCTTCATAGTGACAAATAAACTGTGGTTTATCCTTGTATGAAAAACAAAGCACTCATTCTGAGATTTAATTTTGTTTGGGGTCAGACAGCAATCTGGTACAACCTTATTCTGTGCTGGAAGAGAGAACATTCCCATTGACACATTTTAGAGCAGCTTGAATATAGGCCTAACAATAGACGAATGTCTCCCATCAAGGACTGAAAACATAAGTATCTCCTTACAAGGCCAGGGGAAAGAAGAAGCGACTGTCTTGGGTTTTCTTGAGTGCTACCAATCACCGTTTCATATAATAAAAATTTAAAAGTATGTGCGTATTATTTAAGCCTGCATAAACCTGCATTTATACTGGTCTGGGGGGCTGCAGTGGATGATGACAATGACCAGGACTAATGTATTAATGAACTGTGTCAGTAGTCAGTAGACAATATTTAAAAATAATAATAATAGGAAAAGAAAAACGGGAGCCTGCACTCAAAATAAATTAAAAAGATACTTTAATATATCATAAAGATCTTTTTTTGCATAGACACATTCTGGAGGAATCCCTCTAGAATAATTTTGATCCACTGGTGGATTGGTCCCGATGTCCTCCTGTGGTTTTGGGTTCGACTCTCTATCTCCCCCTCCTGTCTCAGTCTCTAGCCCTTTCTCTAATATTTTTCTGCTCAGTTTCTCGCAGTTTAAAATGGCGGCGTTGAGCAGCGCCGAGTCTCCACCGCCCGTCTTCAACGGAGACGCCATGGACCGTGATCCAGAGCGGGAGAGGGGACTGGACGAGTTGGGTGCCGGTCTTGACCCAGTATGTTCCGGCGGGATCACCGAGAGTCAGCAGGACATTCCTGAGGAGGTAACGTTATGCAGTTGGAGACGGGGTAGACGGCGGCTAGGGAAGTCGGACGCTGAGCGGAGATAGCTGGATGTAAATCTCCAGGAAACACCGGCTGTAAAAGCGCTAGTGGTTTAGCTAGCTAAAAGGGGCTATCTAGTAGCTTGGGTAGACATGCATTGCAGGTGACGGTATGATACAGGACGTGCAAATCATGATATGACACACTATGCATTGGTCTAAATTGCATGTTAATTTAATTAAGCAGAAATTTTCATGCGGTGTTGTTTCATTCCGTTTATTTTTGTTGTTTGCACACTCAATGTTTATTATTAGGCCTTGCAAACTCGCTGCACTAGCTAGCTATATTTCATTCCCTTTTACCTTTTTCCCCTGAAGCTTGCTTCAGCTGTACTGTAGTTCTAGAGCAGGTACCTTACCTAGGTAACTAGTTACCTCGCGTTAGGCGCAGTATAATCAGTGGGGTTTGGGTCCAACCTGGTCAGTTTGATTTTTTCGTAAATTTGGGTTATTTTGCCTATTTTGACGCATGCACACTGAAAATAGCAAACGGCAGGTTTGGTGTTTCTCTCTTGGAACAAGATGGCTATCTTTAGTAAGCCAATTTAACATCAAATTTCTCCAACGTTATAGGCAACATGCACCATATTTCCATAATTTTATTTTGTGTCTTACTCTGTTTGCAAAGCAGGGCATGGCCGTGCATGGCTCCGCGTTGTTTTGGTTGAATCAAGAATAACGTTACATTATTTATTTTGCATTTTGAAATATTAATAACGTGTCACTTGGATATTAATGTACACAGTGTATGTTGTAGGCTAGTTGGCCTGTTTTGTGTTTGTCCCCAACTAAGGATACCTAACGCTTGTTTGTTGGTAAACTTGCACGGGTTTCGGAAGTTACCTTCCTACAGTTTAAAAACAAACGGAATAAAACAACAGTAGAAAACAAATAATTCAGTGGATCAAAGTAGATTCAATACCACGTATTTCCCTAGTATTGACATCCATTTCGTCCTGCATTTTGTAGCCTAGCGCTAGTTACTCCGGCCAAAGACTTCTCTACATTTTCTAAAAACTAGAATATAATTTGCGCCATTACCTTGGAAGAATATTTATGAAGCTGCTTGTGCATGGGAAAATGTTGCTCTCAAGCACTCAAAAAAACAACAGGACAGAAGCACATTTTGTGGAATCGGATATTATTTTTTAAAGTTTTAAAGTAAAATACTAATGGCAGATATTTTTATGCATAGGCACTGTCTATCAAAGTTGAGAAATTGACAGCTGAATCAGTATTTTTGAAATCGGTCATAAGACACACTGAACAGTAACTGTATTCATGTTGAAGTACAATAACTGTGTTTAAGCACTTGGCAATGAAATGAACCATGTTCTCAGAGCATGTGTTGCAAGCCTATTTGTCAATCACCTGCTCACCAGTTTTCCATTGAACTGATATAGCCATTGGATTTATATGAAGAATTTGAGGACAATTTATTGTGTCACAGACAAAGATGCCATAGGCAGTGTCTTTGTTACCTAGCTTAACACCATTTAGACCTTTTTTTATAAAGGTTTGTATTGGGGCTGCCCATCCCTGTTCATGGCAATCTGCTGTCCTGTAGGCTTTAAATCCAACCCTAACAAAACACACATTTTGAAGTGGAAACATACAGGACGATAGATCTCCAGAAACACGGTTTGGGCAGCCCTTGCATACAGTGCATGTATTCAAAAGACGGTATGAAACGCAGCAGTAATTTTGGACATCGTATGCAGTGCCCCTGTTGGCTGGCCAGATTGGTTTCCCCATGGTTTAGCTTTCGTTGGGTTTGGGGATGTGAGCACCCTGTTCCCACTCAGGACAGCGTGTTATACATAATTTAAAGTGTGCTGGCCATGAGTTGAAGGGTGGTGCTTCTGCCCCCCCCTTTTTTTTTGGATCTGTAGAGTCTTTGAGGCTGAGGATGGACTTCTCCTATGCAGCACTGCGGACACTGTCTGTGTGGCTGAGCCCAGCATGCAGACATCACAGCGCCCTTCAGTGGAGCCCAAACCCTGTTATTAGCTTCTTCTTTTTTTTTGGCAGGTTGTGCTGATGTTATTGTCCCAGGAGGTTGGTGTGGCCCACTTCTGGCCCAGTCAGTGGAGCTTGTTGCCGCTGGTTACCAGCTTTCAGGCAGCAGGCAGGCAGGCAGGCAGAGGGAAAGTGTCCTTGTCCTGTTTGTAACCGGACTGGTTTACGGGTCCTACCTCTGTTTACCTTCTCAGGAACACGTTTTGTGACTTGCTGCTGTGGCCCTCTCTCTCTGTTCGGCTTCCTGGCAGCTCTGGCCTGGTCTCTCTCTCTCTCTCTCTCTCTTGCCTTTCCTTGTGCAACTCTTGGCCTGGTCTCTCTTCTCTCCTCTCCTCCCGCCGCTCTGTGCAGACTCTTTCAGGGCTGGTCTTTGAGGGGCTCCCTGGCTCAGCCGAATGCTGGGATGAACTCCTCAGGAAGTGGGTTAGTGCAGAGAGGCCTGATAAAGGCAGCGTTCCCCACCGGCTCGTGGAAACGACGCTCTTCTTCCCCGTGGTTTTGTCTTTGAATTAGGTCAAGAAGAGTTTTGTGCAGTATACATGAATTTGGCGATCCTGTTACATAGAGCGGCAGCTACTAACCCACTCTGTTGTAAATGCATCAATTGTATTTCCTGAATTTAATGTCCATTTCTACGTAGGTGTGATGTCAGTGTACTGTACAGAATAGTATACAGAATTGTTGCAGTGAAGTTCCTCTTCTGTCCTGAACGTGATGGTGGCGCTGTTTCCCCAGTTTCCGTTGCGGGTAGCCTTTACCGGCTCGTGCTTGCCGAAGGCGTGAAAAGATGGGCACATCAAATAAGAGGGAATTCAAAATAGGTGGTTAGCGGTCGCGTGCGTCAGTGGTTCTGGCTTCGGATTTCTGCTTCCGGGAGAGACGGCTCATGCCTGGTTCTTCCTGATGGGTGTCACGCATATCTGGGAAGAATAATGGCGGATCTCTATGAGGAAGATAAAGTGATCTGGAGAACTGAGGCTTGTGTCTGATCATAAACGCGTTAGACTGTACGCATGTGTAATTATATTCTGTGGGGTGAGGTTGTTTTTTCCATTGTGGCTCAGCGAAACGTGTTTATTTTTGCAGATTTGGAACATCAAGCAGATGATTAAACTGACGCAAGAGCACCTGGAGGCACTTTTGGACAAGTTTGGTGGCGAACACAATCCACCGTCAATATATCTGGAGGTGAGTGTGGAAGATTTACCCAGTTACTCGTGATAACTTCATTTACCGTTTTTGGGTGGCCACTAGTTCTCCGTTTCTGGCCAGAATAGTTTTTTTTTCCCCCATTTGTAAATCTTTGAAGAACCAGTAAGTAAGTATGGAGGTAACACTGTGTGTGGAGTAATTAAGGATCTGGAGTATTGTAACTTTGGAGTAACCTGTGAGCTGTGGCAATTGAGTGACACTTGTGTAAGTTGTGAGCTGCGCTTGAGTAAGGTTGGAGTAAGTAGTAACCTGTGTGTTGTTGCTGAGTAACTTTGATGTAAGCCGTGAGATGTGGCTGTCTCTGCAGGCCTATGAGGAGTACACCAGTAAGCTGGATGCTCTCCAGCAGCGGGAGCAGCAGCTGCTGGAGGCCATGGGGAACAGCAGCCATTTCTCCTGCTCCTCCCCCACCCCAGACCTGCTGGACGTGAACATGGGGGGGCCACAGGGGGCCCCCCAGGCCCCCTCCACCCTGGCTGTCCTGCAGACTCCGGTGGACACCTCCCGCGCCAACCCCAAATCCCCCCAGAAGCCCATTGTGCGAGTCTTCCTGCCCAACAAGCAGAGGACAGTGGTGAGCACCTCCTAGTGGCCAGGAGGAGTCAGGACATGAAGCTTTGAGACACAGTGGTCACTTATAGACTCACATATTGATGCTATTCATGTATTGATGTGTAATATCTGAGCTCTGTGTCCGCTTCCCCCCCCCCCCCCCAGGTCCCGGCTCGCTGTGGGATGACCGTGCGCGACTCTCTGAAGAAGGCCCTGATGATGAGGGGGCTCATCCCGGAGTGCTGTGCCGTCTACCGAATACAGGACGGGTATGTTTGCAGTGGGGGCTCCCCATGGGACTGGGAAAGGTGTTTGGCTGTTCTTGCCAAAACTGTGATCGCTCCCATTCGACCCTACTCAGTGTGCACGTGCTTGCCTTACACCAGCTGAGCCTAGGAACAGGTTTCGGGTTAGGTTCAGATTACACGGGACTTGCTTCATTTTTTTAGAATGCAAAATCCCTTATTTTCCACCGATGTAAATGTCTTGGATGTGGTCGCACCGGTTGCTTACATAAAAATAAAGAATTTGTGTCCTCACGTTGCCCAGATAGTTCAATATGAGTTATGTATTCATATTCAGCAGTTACAGAACATGAGGTTCAGGCACGGATCCTCTCCTGACCTCTGCCTCTGTCTCCGTGTGCTCAGGGAGAAGAAGCCGATTGGCTGGGACACGGATATCTCTTGGCTGACGGGGGAGGAGCTTCACGTCGAGGTTTTGGAAAATGTGCCGCTGACAACACATAATTTTGTAAGTATGTTTGCAAGTGCAAGCGTCGGCATTACCTAAGAGCTTTCCGCTGTGGGGGGGGGGGGGGGTTGCCATAATGTGTCTTTCATAAGCTGACATCGCTCTGATGAACTGCATGATTGACTGTGAGAAGAATGCCTCAGTTGAAAGAGTAATGGTGGAAGTGAGCAGTCTTTTTTTGAAAAATTTAAATCGCTAGAATGAGCGGTAATTGTCTCAATTCAAATTATGGATGTTTTATCCCCCCCTGCCCCCCCCCCCCACACACCCTAAATCTCAGGAGCTTAAATCTCTTCCTGCCTGTGTCTGTTAGCAGCACATCAGTGTCATTTTAAATTTGGACAATTCCCAAAATTAGGTCTGATTCAAATTCTGGAAATTCACAAGTGCCTATAATGCACTATGAGAACCTTCATTTTTTAAATGTCATGAATTGGCTGTGGATTCGTTATTGTAAATTGTCTGAACCGAGAGTGGAGTTGACCCCCCCCCCCACCCCCCCCCCCCAGCCTCTGGTTTGGAGCAGTGCCAGCCGAAGACCCCCTGATTGTGATGATGATGATTATGGTGGTGATGATGATGATGATGATGATGATGATTATGATGATGATGACGGTGGTGATAACGATGATGATGATGATGATGATGGTGCGTTCGCAGGTGCGGAAGACGTTCTTCACCTTGGCCTTCTGCGACTTCTGCCGCAAGCTGCTGTTCCAGGGCTTCCGCTGCCAGACGTGCGGCTACAAGTTCCACCAGCGCTGCAGCACCGAGGTCCCGCTCATGTGCGTCAACTACGACCAGCTGGAGTGAGTACCCCGCGCCGCCTGCGCCCCCCTGCATGCCCCAACGCCCCCCTACGCCCCCCCACGCCCCCCTGCATGCCCCTGCGCCCCCCCAACGCCCCCCTCCATGCCCCTGCACCCCCAACGCCCCCCTACGCCCCCCTGCATGCCCCTACGCCCCCCCCACGCCCCCCTCCATGCCCCTACGCCCCCAACGCCCCCTCCATGCCCCTGCACCCCCAACGCCCCCTCCATGCCCCCCCATGCCCCTACGCCCCCTCCATGCCCCTGCACCCCCCAACGTCCCCTCAATGCCCCTGCGCCCCCCAACGCCCCCTCCATGCCCCTGCACCCCCAACCGCCCCCCACACCCTTAAACGTACACCGGCCCCCTGAAAAACAGATTCCTAAAGAGGTGGTCTTTCGTGAGCCTGGGGGACCCTCAGTGAAACTGAAACATTAATGTGTTGTGACTCGCCTCTCCCCAGCCTGCTGCTGGTGTCCAAGTTTTTCGAGCACCACCCCATCAGCCCGGAGGAGACGTCGTCGGAGGGCACCACCCCCGTGTCGGAGGCCTGCCCGTCCCTGCCCCCCTCGGACTCCCCCGGGTAAGAGAGGCGTTCCCACGGAGACCGCGTCGCGCACTCTGACCGGCGTGGGCAGTGCTGGGATGGGAGGGTCAGTTCAGTTTCAAACAAACTGAAATTAAAGTCTTTGAAAAAGTCTCCGTAGAACACTGAAGTGGCTGAACTGGTAAATGGTAAATGGACTGCATTTATATAGCGCTTTTATCCAAAGCGCTTTACAATTGATGCCTCTCATTCGCCAGAGCAGTTAGGGGTTAGGTGTCTTGCTCAAGGACACTTCGACATGCCCAGGGCGGGGTTTGAACCGGCAACCCTCCGACTGCCAGACAATCGGTCTTACCTCCTGAGCTATGTCGCCCCAGCTGAAGTGGCTGAACTGAAATGGACTTAACCCTATCCAGACTGAGAGTGGAAGTGATTTTGTAATTTTGTTATTTCTGCCCCCCCCCTGCAGGTCTATGTGCCATCCCGCCTCCTCCCCCTCCAAATCCATCCCCATCCCGCAGGGCTTCCGGCCGGGGGACGAGGACCACCGCAACCAGTTCGGCCAGCGGGACCGCTCGTCCTCCGCCCCCAACGTGCACATCAACACCATCGAGCCCGTCAACATCGACGTGAGTCAGCCGCGCGCCTGCTGCGCCCCCTGCTGGGGGGCTCCGGAACAACCTGCAATGACCTGGTTTTAGAGCTCCGGTGTCATTCAATTGCATGATGGTTGTAGGGCATGTGTGCATTGTGCATATCAATGTCTCTCAGCCTCAGCCTGCAGGGGCAGCTAACTGACTACAGTAAAACTGAGAACTGTGTATGTTATTAGCATAAACGGCCCTAAACTGGAGTCATAACTGGAGTGCAGGAAAGGTTGAGAGAGAGTGGTACGTGTGTCTGTGTGTGTGTGTGTGTGTGTGTGTGTGTGTGTGTGTGTAAACGTATAAAGGACCCTTTAATGCATAGCTAATCGAGCCGTTTGTGAGGCCTGAATCCAGCGCGGTGTTGAGAGTTAATGGGCTGGGTGTGCAGCTCCAGTTACCGTGCTGTGCTCTGGTTTCAGGACCTGCTTGGAGGCCCGTGTCTGCAGAGGTCAGAAGGAGGTAAGCGTGTCTCCGGCTTCCATGCGCTCCATTGTTGTGTCCCGCCATCTCGTCTGTGCTTTACGTCAGCCACACGCTCCCATGGAAAGGTCCAGTCGAACCCGATTCGTCAGGGGTGTCTTTTTTCTTCATACCCCTGTCGTGTAGTTTCCATTCGGCATTAAGGGAACTGCAGATCCATGACATCCTTTCAGCCTCATTCCCTTTTACCCAGAATGCATCGCTTTCCATTGTGCGTCAGTCTCTCTGCTCGCCCGGTGGAGGCCTCTGCCGAACGTGGGCCGAGCTGGAACCTTCGCACGTTCTACAGATGAGCTGACCAGTTTCGCCAAGTTCTGTTTGAGCTTTAGAGTCAAATTGTGTGCTCCAAAAAACTTCAGTGGGGTTGCATATCTCCCTTACTTTGATCCCAGAAAATGAAGCATAAAAATTTGAAGGAAAAGGCTCACTTGCACAGCCTCCCCCAACTGCAGAGCGTTGATTGCACACTTTCCTTTTACTCGTTTATTTTGTATCGGTTTTTTTCCACCATCCTTTTTGCCACGTTTTCATCTTGTTTAACGGCCTGGCGGTGCTGCAGACCTTTGCCCCTGGTCTGGAACACAGGAAGGGGAAAGGTAGCCCGTCAGTGGGGCTGCACGTCTCCCAGCATCCTCCTCTCCGACGCCGCCTCCTCCTTAGCTCGCCACCAGGGGGCAGTCTCGCGCAGAGCTGCTCCAAGACCGGGGGGGGTGGGGAAGGGGGGGTCTGAGGGAGTTCCCTGGGCGTCCTTGGCCTGTGATGTGTGTCTGTCTCTCTCCCCCCTGCAGCCCCCCCGACCCAACCAGCTCGCTGTTTGAGGAAGCCCCGAACGAGGACCACGAGTCCCCTCCTATACTCCTACCCCAATGACATTGTGTTTGATTTTGAGCCTGGTCCTGTCTTTCGAGGTAGCTAGGCCTTTGTGTGTACCACACTACTTTCCTCTCTCCTGCTCTTTCTCTCTCTTTCTCTCTCTCTCTCTCTCTACGTATCTCGCTCTCACACCCTTCACAATCACTACCCTCACTGTCTAGAGCTTCTCCAGTGATAGACTCGACGCCATTTTTATTCTAGTGGGAATAAAAGGGAAATATATCCACCGCAGATGTGCGTCTGAGTGTGATGTATTTCTCGGGGTTAGATCGCACTCTCCCCACCCCCCTCCTCCCTTGATAGACACCATTCAGTTGTTTGCAGGGAAAGCAGTTAGCAGTTAGCACTGGGACCAGGCCCCTATGGGAAAGGAGTTGGAGGAATGTGTATTCTATGTGTGTGTATATATATGTGTGTGGTCAAATCAAAAATTGGGAACTTTTGGGGCAGGGCGGGCGGGCGGGGCGGGCGGGGGCAGGGGGGGTATGAAGCTTCGGTTGTTCCTTTACTGCAGACCTTGGGAAGGGCAGGCGGGCGTCGGGGCGGGGGGTAAGCTTTGTTGTTCCTTTACTGCAGACCAAGTTCAAATGTCCTCAGAATGTCAGGGTCACAGGGCTTCCTTTTATGACAGAAGGTGAATCTCATCACAGACTGCGCTTTGTTTTTTAAACATGAGATTTGATTCGTTAAGCGCTTCCCAGACCTTTACATGTGGTTTGTCCTGGAAGCAGGTATGAGCAAGGCAATGTCTTTAATTTTATATATTTTATATATTACCCTTTGTAACTTATATTGATAACCATAAGTAATTACATTTTCTAAGCTGTTGCCTTTTGTGAACCAGACAAAACGGTGACAACATAAGCCATATTTCTATATCACGCAGATATTATTTCCACATTGTTATTCTTTTATTAAAATCTGTCAGGGAAGTTGACGTGGGACATAAGAACGTGCTCGTGTGCCTTATGTAGTCGATGTTTCTCTCGAACGCTGTAGTTTGTTCTTCACTTGAAGGCGAGCCGTAGGACAAGATGGCGGAGATTGTTCCTTGAGCTGAAGTTGGGTGCAGAGTGGGTCTGTGTGTGGGGTTAGGGCTCATGAGCTGCCCCCCCATCCCCCTCTCCCTTCCCTCCCTCCACAACCCCCCCCCCCCCTCCACAGTGCCAGACTGCCATGCCCCACGGCACCCCTCCCCCCTCCCCCACCCCCAACCCCCACCCCCACCCCCCGGCCCCCACACTGCATGTGTCTGTGTGACTCTCCACCGCCATGATATGAGACCGCTGACCTGCTGCGAATTTCCTTTCTTATCCTCTCTTCTCGGACCACCCTCCATTTTCTTTTTTATCCGTATTCATTCCTCCTCCATCTCCCCCCCCTCCCCCTCTCCCCCTCCCCCCCCTCCTCTGTCGCTCCCTCGCCAGGTTCCACCACGGGGCTCTCGGCCACGCCCCCGGCCTCGCTCCCCGGCTCGCTGATCAGCGTGAGGGCGCCCCAGAAGTCCCCCAGTCAGCCCCGCGAGCGCAAGTCGTCCTCCTCGTCCGAGGACCGCAATAAAATGGTGAGCCACAGTCAGGGCAGCGCTTCACCTGAACTCCAGCGCGAACAGGGGCGTGTAATAATGTCCAGCAAGTGTAGCATAATGGGTGAGGAACTGGTCTCGTGACCTAAAAGATCCAGGGTAGGACACTGCTGTTGTACAACTGAGCAAGGTACTTAACCTGCATTGCTTCAGTATATATCCAGCTGTGTAAATGCATGCAATGTAAGTGCTGATGTTCTCTGGCGGTATATTGTAGTGGAGACTCAGTTTAAGTTTGAGTCACTCATGATAAGAAACAAAGCTGAAGTGCATTGAAGAGTACAGGTAGTTTAGGTACTGTGTGAGTGCAGTGGGAGGGAGCTGGCGGGTGATGGGGGCTTTGCTAACTGAAGGACTCTCCTGTAGAAAACGCTGGGCCGGCGGGACTCGAGCGATGACTGGGAGATCTCTGAGGGCCAGATCACCCTGGGCCAGAGGATAGGCTCCGGCTCCTTTGGGACGGTCTACAAGGGGAAGTGGCACGGTAGGACATCCAGGGGGGATCTTAATCTGCCTCCACAAAGTCTTCCCTTGTCCAAACACTGTCCACACACGACTGAATTTCACATTTGTGTGAGGAATAAGGATTAAAGATGCTCAAAAATGAATCCTTTCCATCAGATGCTTACGTCATAATGACATTTTGGAACTTTTACATCACAGAGGCATAAGAACTTTTGCATCACAATGACATGAGCATTGACATAATACCATTGGATGCTGTTTGATAATACGGGACAGTGGGTGCAGCAGGTTTGCGGTGTTGATGTTGGTGTTAGCGGCGCGTGCTGAACGCTGTTGTCTCTGCAGGGGACGTGGCTGTGAAGATGCTCAACGTCACAGCACCCACTCCTCAGCAGCTGCAGGCCTTCAAGAACGAAGTGGGGGTGCTCAGGTGAGGGGGGCGGGGACTCTCTTCATAGACCCCTCACGAGCTCCTCTTAAACACTCAGTTTGACGCTGATGGATGACACTGTGTGTCCTCTCTCCCCCTCCTCCCCTCCCCCCCGTCCGCGCAGGAAGACGCGCCACGTGAACATCCTGCTCTTCATGGGCTACACCACCAAGCCGCAGCTGGCCATCGTCACGCAGTGGTGCGAGGGCTCCAGCCTCTACCACCACCTGCACATCATCGAGACCAAGTTCGAGATGATCAAGCTCATCGACATCGCCCGGCAGACCGCGCAGGGCATGGAGTGAGTGAGCCAGCGTGCTGGACGGGGCCGCACGCCACGCGTTTAACCAGACGCACCTGGGGCTGGCGTGGAAACCTTTTCAGAGTGACAGCTGCAGTGTTGCGTGTGAAGGCTGTCTGACACCATTTTTGTTTCTGTCCTGTTTAGCTATTTGCACGCAAAGTCCATCATTCACAGGGATCTCAAAAGCAACAGTATCCTTTCCTGGACTGGCAGAAAAAGGTCCTTGTGTTCAACTGTATTGTTTTGAAAACTACACATTTTTCATATTAAAATGAGAAATTGCTTGTTTCAGATAATAAATGAATTTTATGTGAATGTGCTGGCTCAGAGGGATGGAGCAGTGCATTGTGGGAAGAGTATTGTTTCTCTCCCTTCTTCTTTGGTCCTTAACCGTCCCGCCCCAGACATCTTCCTGCACGAGGACCTGACGGTGAAGATCGGGGACTTCGGCCTGGCCACGGTGAAGTCGCGCTGGAGCGGCTCGCACCAGTTCGAGCAGCTGTCCGGCTCCATTCTCTGGATGGTCAGTCCTGTCCGTTACTTTGGTTGACAGCTGTGTGTATGACCGCGTGGTTCTGACGCCGTTTAGCACAGAACACGGCTGCTTGCTTTTTGGGTCATCTTGTCTCCCTCCTCCCCTGACTGACGCTCTGGAGCGTCCGGGAGGATTTAAGGATTGGGCGAAACGTTCCCTCTCTCTGCTCCTCAGGCTCCGGAGGTGATCCGGCTGCAGGACAAGAACCCGTACAGCTTCCAGTCCGACGTGTACGCCTTCGGCATCGTGCTGTACGAGCTGATGAGCGGGGCGCTGCCCTACTCCAACATCAACAACCGAGACCAGGTGAGCAGAGGGACCGCCCTGTACCCGAGATTTAGGGGACCAGCCTGTACCCGAGATTTAGGGGGCCGCCCTGTACCCGAGATTTAGGGGGCCGCCCTGTACCCGAGATTTAGGGGGCCGCCCTGTACCCGAGATTTAGGGGGCCGCCCTGTACCCGAGATTTAGGGGGCCGCCCTGTACCCCAGATTTAGGGGACCGCCCTGTACCCGAGATTTAGGGGACCGCCCTGTACCCGAGATTCAGGGGACCGTGCTGTACCCGAGATTTAGGGGACCGTGCTGTACCCGAGATTTAGGGGACCACCCTGTACCCGAGATTTAGGGGACCGTGCTGTACCCGAGATTTAGGGGACCGTGCTGTACCCCAGATTTAGGGGACCACCCTGTACCCGAGATTTAGGGGACCACCCTGTACCCGAGATTTAGGGGACCGCCCTGTACCCGAGATTTAGGGGGCCGCCCTGTACCCGAGATTTAGGGAGCCGCCCTGTACCCGAGATTTAGGGGACCGCCCTGTACCCGAGATTCGGGAGCTGACCCTTTAAATTACTAAGTGCAACAAAATTAGATTAAATCCAATGGCAGTTGAAAATGGTGGCGTACGATTGGACAGGTGCCGATTTTACACTTCCTGGTGCGCTCACAGCACCAGTTTCCCCTAACCTCTTCTGTTTGTCCAAGGTTCCTGTTCCTGGTCGCCACGGTAACATCCTCTCTCTCTCTCTGTGCCGCAGATCATTTTCATGGTGGGGCGGGGCTACCTGTCGCCGGACCTGAGCAAGGTGCGCAGCAACTGCCCCAAGGCCATGAAGAGGCTAATGGCCGACTGCCTGAAGAAGAAGAGGGAGGAGCGGCCTCTCTTCCCCCAGGTAAAGCCCCCTCCCCCCCCAAAAAAAAACATACAACAGCAAGAGCTGTGACCTTGGTCTCATTTCCTGTCAGAACAGAAATAGCGCTGCACCCCAGTTGGATACCAGTCAATACTGTTTTCAGGTCAGTCTGTGTGCTAAGATAATGGCAATGCAGCTCATGAATTTGGAAAAAAGAAATCCTCTGAATATTGTGGGCATTTTTCAGTTCATGAATTGAATTTCAGTTCATTTTGTGCATTGAGTGAATTGAAAATGCAACTGACCACCACCACACTACCAATAATGGTAGTATTAGTAACAATAATAAATGAAGGGTTAAATTTCTTCTGTGCTGTAGATGGTCTCAGAGAGCTTTATAGTGAAGAAGGGGAACTCCCCTCAGTCACCCTGGTGCTGTAATTGGGGTTGAGAGGGTCTGTGGGGTCACCCTGGTGCTGTAATTGGGGTTGAGAGGGTCTGGGTTTGTCTCTTTTTGGGGCAGATCCTGGCCTCTGTGGAGCTGCTGGCTCGCTCCTTACCCAAGATCCACCGCAGCGCCTCGGAGCCGTCCCTGAACCGGGCGGGGTTCCAGACCGAGGACTTCAGCCTGTACGCCTGCGCCTCCCCCAAAACACCCATCCAGGCGGGGGGGTACGGTGAGTGGCCCCGTCCAGCGATGACATCACACGACACCGATTCAAATTCGCCAGGTTTTTTTTCTCGGCAGTTAAAAAAAAATGAGCTTGTTCGATTAGAATGATCTGTCTGGGGGAAAATGCAGACTGTGGCAGATCTTCAGACGGGTCCAAAGTAGCATATTAATTTATGAATACGAAAAGCCCGCAGTCGGGTGCATGTGTCACAAACCCAATGGTGCGTACTGCTTAGGAATGCACGCGCCCTCCATTTTAATTGGCCTGCAGCCGCTAAAGGAAGACATTTCTGTGAACGCCTTATGAATGCATTACATTTTCACTCGATATTTATCCCTTTTTGTGCTTTTTTTTCTCTTTGTCCTAACAGGGGAGTTCTCGGCATTTAAGTAGCAAAAACCGATTGTACCAGTTACCATCCCTTGTCACTTTTTGAAAAAGAAAAAAAAACGTCTTGTGTTCCTACAGTGGGTTCATCCATTACAGAAAAAATGCTTTCCAAAAGAAACGTGCTGTTTTCCTCCTCTCAATCCTAAGAGCGCCGGCTCTGTGCTGGAACGGCAGAATAACAATCTCTTGAGGAGAGACGCCACGATCACAATCACAAACGGGCACTCAGAGCAAAAATAAACTTGAGTGAAAAACAACAGCCAAGTGAAATCAAAAGAAATCCGTTGGGAGACCCCGTAGGAGGCTGTGAATTGAGCCCCTCCGCAGCGCTGGAGAGGGGGAGAGGAAGACAGGATGAGGAAGAAGAAGAGGAGGAGGAGGGAGGGGCTCAGCCGAAGAGACGCCTCATCCCCTCCCGACACCAGGGGGCGCCGTGCGAAGCCAGCCCGAGTGCTGGATGCCACTTTGACCAATGGAACTGGAGGGCTGAGAAAGGAGCACCCAGCCCCGGTTGCTCATTGGCTGGCACCGCTCAGTGAGCTGGTGTCGGAGCCAATCCCTGAGGAGCAAAGCGATGGGCGCAAAGGTCAGGTCAAACCTTTTGGAAGATGACTTGAATGATACTTTTTTTTTTTTTTTGGGTATGAGGTGGGGTAAACTTTTTTTTTTTTTTAAATGAGGAGAGATCGCTCGTTATCGACTTTATTTCTTTATCACGCGTTGACACGAAGATTCCAAATTGCATTCCACCGCGTGCGGATTGGCTGCACCTCGGTACGGGTCAGAGGTCATTCCTCCAGGAGTATCTCCACCATACCCGCGTTTCATTGGACTGCTTGCCTCACGAAGCTATTACCCCGATTGTGTGTGTGTACAGACCCATTTTATTTATTTATTTTTAACAGGAAGTTGAAACATCCCCAAGAATTCTCCGTCCATTCTGTCCCAGAAAGACCTCTCCCTCCACACGGAGGAGGTGAGGGAAAGACTTTGGGGGGGGGGAGGAGGAGTGCCCCCACGCTTTTGTCCGCTGCGGTCTGCCTGGAAACAAAGATCTGTGATCTACTGCTCATTCCAAACCACCCCCTCCTCCCCCCCCCCCCAACACCCTAATGTTTCTCAAAGCAGACGATACTTCAGCTGATGTAACCGCTAATGGGAAGGAGGCGGGTGGAGGAGACGGGTCTGCTGGGCGGGGTCTTCCTGGCGGGGCCCGTCCCGAGCCGCGAGCGTTTGAGGCTGCGGGCCGTCGGCCCCGTGAAGCGGAGCGTTTCGGCCACGGTTACCGTGGTGACCCTGGAGTGTTCCGCGCCGGAGCGACGCCGCTCGGAACTGCCGGGTTAAATTTGTAAGCTACTGTGAGGTGTGTGCTTGGGTCATTCATTGTGCCATAAAGTGCCCGGGTCCTTAATTTAAAGCACATTTAAAGTTTCTCTCACTGTGCGTTCGCCTACAACTGCTGTCACTCGTCACACAGTGTTTCATTCTGATATCACTGTCGTTTTTTTTTTCCTTGCGATATTTAAAAAAACGCTTTTTGTGTGTCTGGACTGAAAAGAAAAATGCTTCCTTATCTCTGGGTGAAGGAAGAGAATGTCATACTTTTTGGTTTTTGCCTTGTGGTTCTGAATTCACGAAAAGTTCTTGTGTGAAATTGGAAAAACTAGGTGACCACAGTCTACTTGTTAGAAATTCTCTTTTGTACCGAGCCAAGTCAGGAAAGAAGGTTTCAGGGGATCTCTGTAAACAAACCCCTCTATTTGACTTGAGCATCTCTTACTTCTTATTCCTCTGCTTTATTTTAACGGACGTAGGTATTATATTTTTTAAAGGTTTTTTTCTTTTCTCTTTTTTCCATGGACAGGCAGGCCTGCAGGTTTAGTTTATTTATGTATGCTTAATTTTATTGATTTTGTTTGAGAAATCTTTATTTTGTAGTTTTTTTGTAACTGCTGGTGTAGTCATTCAGGCACGTGGACTTGCACTTTCTTGGCATGGGTCCAAGCGTAAGAGGTACTCGCCATCTTTAAAAACAAAAAAAACAAAAAAGAAAAAACAAAACGGTTGCGTTTAATTTGTGTTAGCAGGTGAGCTTATAGTCCAGACTGTGGTAAACTTGTCTGGTGTGGTTGACATGAACAGAAGCTCGCTCAAGAGGGTTCAGTTCATCATGTAACTCCTCCATAGTAAACCTGGGACAGCGTGTAGGGCGTTGAATGTGTAGATATGTCAGTAATATGAGGGCATATCAGATTAGATATATCAGCTGTCTTTGGGGCGCATTCTGACCCCTCTGAATGCCCTCAACCCGAAGGAGTATTTTACCTAAAATACGTGTATATAAGTGCATAAAATATGCGTTATGACTCATACCTGTACTATTGGTCACCATTTCCTGTTTTATGTACCTAATATTGTCTAGAATACACTGGAGAAACTTCCGGACGTATCGGTTACCTTCAGCTTTCTCCCGCACGTGAAGCTCTGCTCGCTAAGAGCAGCAGGTCCCGCCTCAGGCCCCTGAGCCACTCCACTGCTGTCCTGTACCCCCCCCTTTTATTATCACAAAAATAATTCTCCATTTGTTTTGCTAAGCTTTCTGTCCGGCCTCCGTACGGTTTTCCCCCTGTAGCCAGTAGGGGGCAGTGTTGGCCCTCTAGACGTGCCGAGATGCTTTTCGAAGAGGAACTTGGAGTTTTGTTACCTCCACAGTGGCTAAGACTGCCTACCAGGCCTCATGTCCTGAGGCTGGAGCAGACGTTTTGATTGACAACAAAAACTCTGTTAAAGCTGCATAAACCTTTATTTTTCCATGAGCCAATAAACTAGTATTCCCCCCCCCCCCCCTTTGTTCAAGAAGACGTGTTACGTGGCGTTGAACTATAGCTTTCAGAGGGCAGTAGATCATATCGTTGTTATTAATTTAGATTTCGGTATTGGCACTTGAGGCTTGTGAGGTGCATGCTGGGATTGATTCCGCTCCTGTGACCTTGTGTGACCTTGACGCGGCGCAGTGCGTACTGGTCTCTCGGTGGTCCTCCCTGGACACGTGGAGAGACGAACGTTTTTAAAAGCCCGAGGACCCTGGCTGTCTGAGTGGTGAAACCAGGCCTAATGTATGGCTCTGGCCCCTGAGTGTGGTCTGGCCTATAATGAGTGCATTACCCCAGTGTCCCTCAGCTGGGCCGGGGGGAGGGACAAAGGATGAATCGACAGAAACGGAGGAGGGCAGTTGGAGGGCAGGACATTGATTCAGTGTCTGCAGACGTGTAATGACACGTGTTCTGTTCTGTACTGTGCTGTGTTCTGTTTCTGTACTGGGGGGTATGGTGGGAAGGGGGGGGGGTAGCTGGCTGGTGGAAGTCTCTTGGGTACAATTAATTAAAATTTTTCATTTATTATTTCCCTCCCTCAGTATCAGCATTGGACTCTATCTGCTCCGTCCAAGATTTTTCTGCCCGTTCTGCTTGTTGGAACGCATTCGTGTCCGCCCACCAATGTTGTCTTCATATGAAGAGTTTTATCACTTTTGAGAGGACATCCTATAATTAAAATTTTCTTTTTTGATTATTTGAATTTACTTTTCACATTTTTAACATTGTGTGATTTAAAGAAAATACTAGATTGCATGAGCACAGTGTATAAGAAAATTATTCTTCGGTGGACAGTTGTGAGCCCTTGGTGTGTAATTTGGGGTCTTTATCAGAAATTGTTTGACATTGTAATGGGCAAACAACAAGGCATGCATAAAGAGCAACATGGCGTATTTAAATTTGAAAGGGTATGTTTATAAGTTTTAAAATGTGCAGGGAGGTTCTAAGTCTTAAGGAGAACATAGAAATGTGTTTTCACATACATTTGCAGTACAGCCACTGGCAGGGAACTACAGTACCTTTTGATCCAAACGGATTACATAATTGCTTGGTGCTGTGTCTACGCGCCCAACCTCCTTTTTAAAATGAACATACAAAAGACAACTGTCATTATTTTCCATTTTAAATAATGTCATGCCATTGACGGCTTTGTCCCAAAAGTACATTATTCAGTCATTTTGGGAGATGGTACAATGGTTGGAATTTATTCCAAAAAAATTCAAAATCCCTTTTCAAATTAAATCTTTGAGAAATGTTCTGCTCAGCCACTCTTCAGCAGTGCACGCTGGCCAATATAAATTAAAATTAATTGCAACAGAATTGGAAGAATGGGAGCCAAAGGCAGCCAAAATACCAAAAACTTTTAATTGAACTGGAAGATTAATAATTAATAAAATTTAGTCCGTGTCCCTGATGCCAACATGTACGATCCACGCAGGGAAATTGCTTGTTTTGGCCGAGCACGTTATACTCAGCTCGTTTGGGGACGCCTTCCTTCCCCCCAGTACAGCAGCTTAAAGAGGTTACTTTGAGGTTTTTGATGAAAGTTTTAGTGCTCAGTTTTTTTTGAATAAAATTCATTCTTTGCACCGGAGGTCCTCGGAGACCAATCCCAGGCTCTTCATCTGCGTCTGAAATCTGCGGTGCTGTAAAATGGAGGCCGCGTTATGCGTCTGCCTCCTGCCGCCTGTCAGCGTGGAGCCACTTCCCGCCACTTCCTGCCGTTGTTGTTCCGTTTCCTTTCCGTTCGAACGCCCGAGTTTCACCTGATAAATCTTTAAACAAATGAGCTTATGAATGTGTAATGGGAATCGGGGAAAATAACCAAGGAAACCAATCTGCCCGTTAAATGTAATAGTTTTTTTATTGGCGGGGATGGGGTGATTGAGGTGGAAATGCTTATCCTTGAACAACCTAATGAGCAGGCGAGTGGATCGCTTAAATGGGGGAATTGTGAGGCTTTATGAATCCTAAAATGGGTGGGGTTAAGCCTGTGCTGGCTGTCACTTGTTTGACTCGACCAATTATAAGGTGATTGGTCCGTCCATTTTGGGTGACAATGAACCTTCACTTTCCAACCACTGCTTGGATGTACCCCGTCCCCCAGATCTTTTAACGGTCGAACACTGTTGTCATTATTTCTCTTCACCCTTTCTAAAAGCACTCCAACGTAGTAATTATTCAGATGCCAATCGCCTGGCCGTGCCAGTCAACAATTACTTAAAAAACACTCTTCTGTTAGTAATGTAGTCGTGATTGAAACTGAGTGCGATCGCACAGTACTTCAGTCCTTCAGCGTCTGCCGCGGCCGATACGGCTTTATGAATAAAAGGATCCATTAGGAGGCTGTGAATGAAGGGCTGGGGATTAGCGCATTGCTATTAGCGGCAGCCCCGAGGCCTGGCCCGATCGCGTGCGGAGATTAGGCGTGGAGCCTCGCTAACTGCCGTAACTGCCGCCTCCGTTCAGCCGACACGTTTTCACTCTTCACCGTCGCCCTCTGTTTGAACGCGGTCCCGGTTCTCCAACCGACGATTTATGGAGTCGTTCGACTCTGAGCGCTCTCCCGCCGCCGGTCGCGAGCGTAAACGTTTGGTTTCGGATGCGAGCGCAGGCTGGAAATGGCCGTTTGTTATTGCCATCTGGCGCTGCGATTCCGCTTCGCCCTGCCTCTCCCCAAAACATTTCACTTTACTGCTGGTAACGGTTCAGAAAAAAAAAAGGCCTGAGATATTGCAGATGGGGAATTAAGCTGGTGTTTAATAATAATACTGCTGTATTTATATAAATAGGTTTATTTTTTGATGAGAAGAATGTTGTTACAGAGGTTTATCTTCGAAAGCATGATCCATTGAAAATGATGGACTAACTTGACCTCACTTTCGCCTTGTATGGTTTGCCCTTTATTTTTAATGTATTTTCTTTTTATTTTTTTCTGGACGCTCTCCTTTGACTGTTTTAACCCTCCTGACTTTTCATTCCGTTCCATTTGCGTTCTTCTCCCCGTTCGTCTCCACCTGCATTCCAAACTCTGTAAATTCCTCTCCGTCCTACGCCGTCTTTCGTTCACCCATGTTTTGGGGGAGAGTCCGTTCACTTGTAAATTTTGTACATTGGGAAATATTGTCCGTTTGCTAGAAGGCATGGAGATTAAAATGATGTAAGAAAAAAAAAAAAGCGAAAAAGTCAAGTTTAAAAAATGTTTTGATAGAGGAAATTCTGAGAAACTATTTCTGTGTATAAATAAAAAATGAAACTATTTAAGACTGTATTATATGAAAGGAGAAAGGGGTAAATATATTTGTTGTGAATATGAGAAACTGCTATATTAAAGATATGCATGATACATTGTCAATGCTGTGTTTTTATTATTATTGCATTATCATTATTATTGCATTTTTAAGGGGTGTATCTTTAATAAGCTTCAGAAAGGTGTGACGGGTGATGGTGGAATGCTGTCCTCAGGTGAGCGACATTAGAGAGATGGGGACGTGTTCAGGTGTTCAGATGGTGGCCCAGCACGAACCATTCTCACCACAGATGGTTGTGATTGGTCTTGTCCTCGGTGTAACAGGAGGACCAATCACTGGCGGCCAATCAATGGCGGCCAAGCTGTCAATCAACCGAGGAAGAAATCCAAAAACAATGCACAATTTCTCATAACTGGCATTTACAGGGAACACTGTACATTGTAATGACATTTTAGGTTATACTTTTGTGGAATAATAATCCTACTACCACTGCTACTTTTACAACTAATTATTATTATTATTATTACTATTATTAATAGAGCAGCATTCACACAAGGAATGAAGCAGCTTGGAGTTACTCGCAGCGGAATAAAGACAAATAACATTCTGCTTTAAATCGATAGACTGCGGAGAGCAGAAGTGTAATATAAACGCCTGCGTCGAGTAAAACTGAAATGGAGTTTGTGCGGTTTGTACTGAGCCTTGTAAATTATTACTGACGGAACAGAGAGAGCCGAAAAGGGTGCCTTAGAACGGCAAGGCAGAAACGGGACGGGGAAAGGGGGGGGGGGGGACTCCTACCCCAGCGCTTCAGAAGTGCTTACTGCGACGGAGCTCGGCACCTCTCTTTCTGACAGGGTTGCGGGAGTTGTCATGCTCTGTTGAAGTAAGCGTTTTTGAAAGGTGAGGTTTTTCTCTGCTCTTTCTCGTGCATTATTATGGGCTGTACTGCAGGGGCTCCTGGGTAACGTGTGCTGATGAGGCCTGGGCCCCTGGGAGGGGGGGATGAAGAGTGTGACGGACGGCGGCAGGTCTCTGCATGTCCTGTGGGGCGCTGCTGACGGCCGCTGGAGTACTTCCTGCTTCACTCTCCGTGCTGCTCTTTTATCATTCTTTTATTCCTTTAACGGTGAATGATTTGTGTGCAAAAGCAATCGACAGCAGTCTTCCCAACCCTGGTCCTCCTGGAGAAACCACCCCCTAACCCCCTACCCCTGCCATGTGCTGCACAGCAAACATGCTGTAGGTTTGCCCATATCCGTGGTTCATACTGATTATCGAATATCGGATGAATGAGTCACATTCTGCTTTAGTTGGTGCCAAAAGGCCCAGAAAATAACATGAAACTATGTTGCAAAAAAAGGAAAAAGTATTTTGCAGCTGCCTCGATACCACAGAAGTAAAGCCCTGCGTGCTGAATCTGGCAGTGCGGTTTGAACAGGGCGCTCTTGCGTCAGAGTAACATGCAGCCGGGGATCTTCCTGCCCCCTGCAGCGTCGCAGCTTCTGACCTTTGTTTTCCCCATCTGCTCCATTCCCAAACCCCCCCCAGCCCTGCTTCCTCCGGGCTGGGAGTGACTTCCTGTGCCACTGATTTAATCTGGGCCTCAGTGCTTGTGACCTGCACTCGTTCCCCCCACCACCCCCCCCACCCTGCACCCGTTCCATCTCTGCATCTCTGAATGGGCTGTATCCAGAATTCACTGCTCAATAGACACAGTCCCTGATTGAGATCGAGTCCCCCCCCCCACCCATCCCAGTTAAAAATTACGTTTACGTTAAGGGCCCCTGAGAGGGGCAGCTGGTTCCTTCTGCGCCTCACGAGGGGTCCTCTGCCCGTGGAGCCGTCTCCGAGGGCGACGGGGTGAGAGATTCGCAAGGTCACGTTTGAACCCGGCAACGTCAAGGTGACCATTATAAACCCTGTAGTGAACTTGGCTGCTCTGGTGAACTCCTCTTGTCTTGGCCCTAATGCATAGGGCTCTCCATGGAGCGGATTCCTCAGGGATGATTTCAGTTGGCAAGCAAATGGCCGGGATTCAGCAGAGGCAGCTACACAAAATTTACAGCCCGACAGTTTAAATGAGCAGTTATTCATTCTGGACACAACATCAGCACCTTTCTCAAACTCTTTTAAACTGTTTTGTCTTTAGGGGAGGAACGGCTCCTACGCCTGGTTTGAAACTGGGGAGGAAATCCTACCACTCCCTCCCCCCTCCGCAAATCTGAACTGCCGTCTCCCGTGGCGCAGTCCATCTGCCCGTTTACGGATCGCTTACGTTTAATATTCATTCACTTTTTCGCCGGCTCCGGTTCCAGTTGGCCCCGTCGTGCCGTCACATGGAATCACCCTCAACGCGCCGTTAAACTTTACCTCAGACGGACGGGGAAACTGCTGCGCCCGCTAGATTGGTTTGCTCTGCTACGGTGTGCCGGTTTTTTTATTTTATATTCTGTAGATGGATGATTGAAGTTAAATCTGACAATCTGAACAGGGTAGCCTTTATCTGTTTGAATCCCAGCCGTTATTTAAATTACATTCGACACAATATGATTGCAGCCCAGGCTGGCACAATAGAAAATGGAGTGAGTGATGTAGCTCCTGCAGTGAGTCCCACGCACCTACAGATTGGACCCATTTAAATGCAAAAAACTGCTCACAAAGCAGACAATTTAAAGGTTCAACACCTTGGCAGCTCTGACAAATGACTGCCTTAAATAGAACTGTAACGGTAATTAAATAATGGGGAGGGGGGCATGGAGACGAGGATCATACAGTACATGTTTTGATATGTGTTGTGCAGTTAAAAATACCTAAGGTGCAGCCAGAAATATCATCTGAGATGCACAAGATCGTTAATTTCCTTCACGATTTACGGGGGGCTTGCATTGCCCTGAGAATAGATAAAATAACACCACAAGAGAATGTAAAATAACACCACAAGCCATTTATTGTTCACTGCCAGAGGAGCCTTTTCTCTTTTGGACACGAGTGTGCGTGACATAAATAACTGCCATCTTTCTGAATAAGCTGACCATCGAGTGACTGGCCCAAGCATATGTCCATTCCAGAAGCCCTTAGGACAAGGATGTCAAAGTTGGAATGTTGGGTTTCAGATATTTTGCACCTTATAGTTGGAACAATCAGCAAAAAAAATGTATTTTTCCTGGTTAAATAAAGGTTAAATACATTTTAAAAATCTGTTCAGTTTTAGTTAGTTTTAAGAGAAGTTTGCAAGTTTTAGTTGAGTTTTTTCCAAAATCTCTCGTTTTTATTTTTATTTCAGTTCACAATGATATTTTTCTCGCGTAGTTTTTGTCTGTTGCTTTCGAATTACTTGGCTAATGGGGCTTTGGGGGGACAGAACGTCTTTAGGGACCACGCAGGTAGCCTATGTTTGCCGAGGGTGGCCTGGCATATGTTTGCATACGACCCTGAAGACGGTGTGCCTTATATGGAATCACTATGGTGTTTCCTCATGCAGATCAACATGAACAGGCACGCGCATTCTAATTACTAACACGCGCCATTCTGACACACCTGGGATAATCACAAACTCGAAGGTCGGTTTCATGAATCCCACGTCGGGTTTTCGTATGAACTTTTATTAAGAACTAAAGTAAGAAGAATTTGAGAAAAGTTTTGAGAATGAGGCCCACATATCTTCGGATTTATACGTTAAGCTACGTGAGTTCACCTGAATATTTCCGCCTTGTTATGAGCGAGAACAGCTGTGACAACTAGGATAACGTCAGCTCCATAATTTGTTCGGGAAATGCCTATACTCGCTGAGGATACAACACATTTTCCCTCAAACTAAATGTAATTTTAAAAGTTTTATTCGGAGGATATGCTGTTGTCTCTCTAACTTGCTTCTAGATTGGAGTCAAAGTTGGTAGTAGCCTGTTCACCTTCGCTGTAGAGAGACTGGACATCCGCTGTGTGGACGCTCGCTACCGGTGCTATTCGAGTAGCCTAGCGTTGCCGTAAAATTTCTTCTAACCGTGAATTTGAACAGATGTGGGAAAAAAGCATGCAACAGACCAAATGAATATTACATGAGAATTGCACAAATTGCTTTTAATGTGAACATGCGTAATGCGTTTTACTCTTATTAAACTAATGTGTTTGTGTTTAGCGGTATCTCGGGATTTGCTGAAGGGCGTAATTCGCTGTTAATATCTGTGTGCTCGTTGCTGCTGCAGCAGCTCTGAAATATTGTGCAAATAATATAAACCAATCAGCAATATTAAATCAAACGATACAATTAAAGTATGCAACAGGTTTTTTTTTTGTAGAGGCAGAGGCATTTATTCTCAGCATATAAATCACTGCTTGTTCATCAAAATAGTCATAAAACTACAAGCAACCAACAACAAGTGATACCAGGAGGACAGCAATTACTATGTTGCTAAAAACAAGCTGCTTTGATTCAATGTTTTGTCCTTGGTGTTAGCCACCACTGTTTGTTCTCATAATGGCCTGACCAACTGTTTATATAACATACATTGATACCTTGTAATGTTTAATGTCCCAAACAGGCCCCCTTCCTGTCGGCTTTCTGCATTTTGATAGTGTTTCATCTGCGGCAGGGGATTCCAACCTTTTTTCTGATGTGAGCCCAAATGAATGTTCACAAATTTAGGGGACCCCAGCACCCCGCTCGCACGCCTTGTGCTTGGCAACACCCTTTAGCCGTGAGCCTTGTGACTATGGGCAATGTACCACGACCCCTCATGCCTGATTGCTTTAGTAAAGTTGGGCTGTTCTGATGTTTGACGTGCAGTAGCCTATATTTGCATTTTTTTAAACAGACAAAAAAAAATAATGGATTTTTTTTTTTCCAAAATTTTCTAAATTTATCAGTGACCCCATCCTCAAATCATACAGCCCTACTTGGGCTTGTGACCCACAGTTTGGGAACCCCTGAATCCCTCATCTATGGTGGTCTCTTGCTATGTGTGTTGCAACAGGCCTCTGGTTACCATGGGAGGCAGCCATGCTAACAGTTGCCAATCCTGCATTACAGCATCTATGCTAACAGATTTACTCATAATATAAACAATATGGAGCGTGACGGTTACATTTAAAAAAAATAAATAAATAAATAAAAATAGGCTTTTAAATGTCCGAATAAGTAGTTTATGGAGGACGGTTTATTCCCCTTCACCACAGAATTCAGTGAGTGGTGATGTCTCACTGTGCGTCTGATATGAACCACATGATGACACGAGATTTAAGAAAGGCAGTCGTTTACAAGGTGACTCCGTGAGCCGTCTGGGCTCAGTTCTTCACATAAATGATTAGCATTTTAATGTACCCCCTTCCTCTGCTCATATGTTTCCATTGTAAACGTGATGTTTTACATCGCACGCTTACACGTGTCTCTCCCTGCCACAGATGAGTGTGATTTAGCACAAAGAGTTTTTATTGAGAAAAGAAAAAGAACTCTTCATAAATATAACAGGCTGTGTGTTTTTTTTAAATTGTTTTTTGTAGGAGTGGGAGAGGAGGAGCAGGAGGGGGTTGCGTAAGAAGCGCTCGTAACTCAGGGAAAACCCGCGGATTTGATGATGGGGGGGGGGGGGGCAGTAAAGATATTTAATGGTTCAGGTTTACCATAATTCAGCCGTGAAAAAGGAGATGAGCAGAGCGGCCGGAGGGAGACTGGGAGGCAGCGACAGGGTAATTCTCCAGAGAGACCCTCCAGCTAACTAAACAATTTCAGTCCCGGCTGGGGAACCCGTCAGTGTATTTGCACTGGGATTCGGTTGGATTGAAGGGCTCGCAAAAGAAATAATGATAAAATTGAAAACATACAGTAGTGCTTTGATTCTCTGAGCTCACACGACGGGAGGAGGGGAGCTTCTTGTTGTGATCGATGATGGGTTTAGTGATTGTGTGGCTGAGTAGCTTGCTGTGGTTGATGATGGGTTTAGTGATTGTGTGGCTGAGTAGCTTGCTGTGGTTGATGATGGGTTTAGTGAGTGTGTGGCTGAGTAGCTTGCTGTGGTTGATGATGGGTTTAGTGAGTGTGCGGTTATGTAGCTTGCTGTGGTTTATGATGGGTTGAGTGATTGGGTTTAGTGAGTGTGTGGCTGTGTAGCTCATTGCTGTGGTTGATGATGGGTTGAGTGATCGGGTTTAGTGAGTGTGTGGTTGTGTAGCTTGCTGTGGTTTATGATGGGTTGAGTGATCGGGTTTAGTGAGTGTGTGGTTATGTAGCTTGCTGTGGTTGATGATGGGTTGAGTGATCGGGTTTAGTGAGTGTGTGGCTATGTAGCTCATTGCTGTGGTTGATGATGGGTTGAGTGATTGGGTTTAGTGATTGTGTGGTTATGTAGCTTGCTGTGGTTGATGGGTTGAGTGATCGGGTTTAGTGAGTGTGTGGCTGTGTAGCTTGCTGTGGTTGATGATGGGTTGAGTGATTGGGTTTAGTGAGTGCGTGGCTGTGTAGCTCATTGCTGTGGTTGATGATGGGTTGAGTGATTGGGTTTAGTGAGTGTGAGGCCGTGCAGCTCTTGTTTTATTATTGTTGTCCTCTGGTTCAGGCGGGTAACAGGACTATGTGAGGGAGGCCCGTGGCGGGGCTGGAGCTGTATGCTGTTAGCCCGTTAGCCCAGGCTGCTGGTACCCATCGAGAGCGCATTTAATTAACTGCTCTGTATTCACTCCTCCCACCAATGGGACAGTGATCGATGACGGGGAGAGGAGAGAGAGACGGGAGAGGGATCCTCAGCTGCCACGTAGCGTTTCTGATTTCCACTGCCTCGCTGCCGTGTGTGTGTGTGTGTGTGTGTGTGTGTGTGCACGCCTGATTGTGTGTCAGGCAGGTGTTTATGAATAGATTTCTTTCGTCATGAACAATCTTGTTCTTCGCTGAATTCTGTCTAAGCTGTGGTTTTGCTTCTGGCTTTCAGGAAGATGAGGGTTTGAAGCATATACATTTATATATTTATTTATTTATAATAAAACTATAATTAATTTAGAAAACTGACATGCCAGTAACAGTTTCCAAACAAAAGATCATTGCAGACATTGATGTCCATTTGAGATGAAGTGAAGGCATCTGTGGGATGGAGACAAACGGTGGGGAAAACACACATTCACAGCTTGTAAATGTTGGTTTACCGTTTATAAACACGGGGCCCTGTTGTGGCAACACAAACCAACTGTGCTGGACACAAACACAGCTGACTAACACGACGTTGGTGCTTTGGGTGGGCGCGGATCCAGAAAATGCCCGTCACTGCCGCTATTCTAGTCTTCGTTTCTTCTCTAGCACGCGCAGGATGGATCGGGAATACGGAAGTGTGGACTGGCACCGGTAGTTCGCTGTTTAACTCTGTAGCAGGCAAGTTAGTTTCAGCTGGACTACATTTAGCTTAACTGGATAATAGGTCAAGAGTGGCCTAATAACGTTAGAGGATAGCCTACTTTTATTGGTGCTCAAATGCTGAGGTGTGAAGATACAAAGGCTCGTTCTGTATGCCATGCCCCGTACGCTACTCTGTAATTAAGGCTGCTGATCTGAGATTTGTATTTTTTCTTTTTTTTTTTTTTACAGGTGTCAGCAGGTCAGCAGGTGGAGTGTAGGCATGGAGACACCGTTGATGTCCTGACTTTCACAGGTGAAATGGTGAGTGGTTTTAATTGTAGAAATATGTACCTGTTTATTTTTTTTTTTTGTTTCATTTTGCAGTGTTTCAAGAGCTCAGTTTGCGCTTACATCAGTTTACACAGCAAATGCATTCTGCTTATGTAACATTAGACTGTATGTGATATTATATTGTAACTGTTTGAAGCAGTTGTGTCTTTATATGGTAAGACATGATTTGGTGGACCGTATTGAACCCAATCCCCCCTCCTTCCTCTCCAATCCTCTTCTTGTACCTGATGTTATGTCTGAACGCGTGAAAAGTTATTTCATCAGAATTGTGCAGTGTCTGGTGTTTGCCGATTGATGGTAGAACTTCATCTTGGAATTATTGTCGATTCCACTGTTGCTTTCCTCCTTTCTCCTTCAAAAATGAAGTGGGGGAAAAAAACTGCAAAAACCCGAACAAACCAAAAGAAAAAAAAAGTTTCAAATCTATTTTGTTCAGGCTGCAGTTTTCCCCTCCTCTGTGGGAGTGTGTGTCTAGACTGTGCATGTAGACACGGTGTGTCTGTCCTGAATAGTACTGAAATGGCTGTTTGTCCAAACAGAGTCCTTTTAAAGTTTTTTGGGTAGTTGGCGTGATGAAGGACAGCCTTTGGGCTCTCCGGCTCCCTGCTAGGCCCAGCCCCCCTCCCCCTGCTCTGGGATTAACACCCTTACCTGATTCTGCAATTTCCCATCAGGCTCCCTGATAAGAGATCTCTACAGGTGAGATGGATCATCGCGCTCTCCTCTCCGGGCCCCCTCCTGTTTTATATGGTCTCCCGCTGCCAGTAGAGATTGCCTGAGTCCCCCCCCCCCCCCCCACAACCCCCCCTCTCCTTCCAACCTCATGAATGCTGATGGAGGTGTTGGTCCGGATGTTTTTCAGACAGAACGGGGGTCTAGCAGGGGTGGGGTGGTGGGGGGAGGGAAGGTTCCGGAAGTTTCTCTCCGTTCTCTGCCTCTCTGTGCGCTCTTATTACGCTGTGGCACAGTGTCGGCCTGGGCAGATGATCTCCCTCACACTCATTTCCATAGTAATAAAGACAGATCCCATCACTGGAGGGGTCAGGCGCTGATTGTGCCTGGAGTTTATTATGGGGGGGGGGGTGATGCCACCCCGCTTTCCCTCCTTTTCTCCTTTTAGGAAACCCGTCTGAAGCAGGCGCAGCAAGCCCTGCCTGGCTGCTGCATGGGATCTCTTTAATTATTATTGTTCATATGAATTATGAATTATTATTAAATCATTAAAGTTATCTTTGATCGGTGCTTTCCACTTTTTCCCCTCTGGCCGTGACCTCTGTGTGGAAACTAGCCCCTGATCCTGGGATGTTTTTTGTTTTTTTCCTCTCTCCCCTGTTGCTTGACGGGGCGTAACTCATCCTTGTGGAAAGACTTCTGCTGACAGAACGCTTCTGGGCTTGTCGCAGGGTGAATGATGTTTGCTACCTGCATTGTGCTGATTCTCATGTGACATTACATCATACATATCTGCTTGTGTAGCAAAGAACCACCCCTGGCTCCTGGAGGGGAGTGGCTAATAATAATAATAATAATAATAATGAGCAGAAGGAGACACAAATGAATATAGATAAAAGTGATCAAAATTAAATATAATAAAACCACGTGGCCCCAAACGTGGATAGGAGACTCTGTGCCAGTTGCTGGCAGGTGGTGTTGATTTTGCCGAGGTGCAGATGCACTTGGAGAAGAGTAGCACAGTATCAGTTCCCATGTCCCACCCCCTCCCATTACCCATGTCTGTTCCCATGGAACGCCACATATCATCCGTCAAAAAAAAAAAAAACAGTAAATAATTTGGCTTTTTAAAGAAAGAGGGTAAAAGATGTCTCTTGATTTCGATGTTGGAGAGGTGCACACAGGCACAGTGGTGGACATAAAAAAAGTTTTCTTTAAAAAAAGTAAAGTTTTAAGTTGAACTTGTAAGCAGCACCAGGAAGCGTTTGAGTCATGGAGTGCAGTGTTGGATCTGGCTGGTTGTTTGTCTGCTCTGTCCCATCAGGGGACCAAGAAGTTGCATCCAACCGTTTTTTTTATTTATTCCGTTGCTTTCAAAGTTTTCCTCTAAAAAGAAAAGTCGAACTGCAACTTTGTTCTGTTAAAACCAGTGGCACATTCAGACACTAAATGCACGCATGTGTGTTTTTGGCCAGATGAGATTTTCGTTCAGCAAATCAATTCCCAATTCCCAGACCAGCGAAATGCATTCTAAAGAAGATTTTTCATTACAAACTGCATTTGATACATTTGAACTTGTTTTAATAGTTAGGGGTTGGGGTGGTGGTGGGGGGGGGTGCACCTGGGTTTTAGGATGAGGTTTGTTGACCCCCCTCCCACCAGGATGAATATCACAAAAAGGAGGAAAGTCTAAAAGGAAATGTGGATATGGGGAAGGAGAGGGGTGGCAGGGACAGCTTACAGGAGAGGTGGAGGTGCATTATGATAATTTAATATCTTAACCTGTTTACAGTTTGGCAGTAGTGTTAAGGGTCGTCTAAATTTATCTCCCAAATCTTCAGTTGTTACTGTTTCTATGGTAACGACACACGGAATGCTTTGTGTCTTTAAAATGATTTCTTTCTTATTTTGGAAAGAAGCTGTTGCTGGTTCCCTCCAGACGCCTGATTATGCACATCATCTCCGCGATGCTGCGTTAAAAGCACTCGTTCTGAAAATAGCACGATTCAAAACCAGCAGGATAGTCTCAAAACTCCCAGTCACCCCAAAAAAAAAAATCATCAGAAGTTTCCTGTGTTGTCCTTTGTCTGCTCTGTCGTTCTGAGGCTTTTGAAGCGGCCCCCTCTCCAGGGCTGCAGGGGCACGGGCGTGTTCCTCACTGCGCTCCTCAGTGTGCTGTCCTCCCCACTCCCTCCCCTGGCTGTGCCCCTGCGTCCCATTCTCCCAGAATGACTTGCGCATTGTTCCGCCTCCACGCTGGGAAGAGAAGAGAGAAAATCACTTAAGGGTTGGAATGCTAATGCAGGGGACGTCCTAGCAAACTAGCAAAATAAATAAATAAATAAAATTCCCCAAGAATCTCCTCCTGAGACCATAGGATCCCTTTCAGGATTTGGGAGTGACGGGTCCACCCCACCCCCTCCTCTCTCCCCCCCAGTCTTTGATCTTGGCTTGTTAGCCCCTGTAGAGTGAAGACAGGAGCTAATGCAGACAGATTAGGGATGGGGGGGGCGAGGGGGGCGTAGCTTCCCCTCATTACCCGGCTGGGCTCTGTGTTGTGCAGCCGCTCGTCCCTGCTGATGTAACGGGCCCAGGGCTGATCTGTCTGAGGAGCTGAAGCTGCTATCGGTCACACGCACAGGCCTGCTGGCAGCATATGTGAGACTGAGATGTGTACAGCACACACGCACACACACACACACACGCATACTACACACACACACTCACTGGCACACACACACACACACACACACACACACGCGTACACACACCCAAAGTCTCACACACACACACCCACACATACTACACACACACACTCACTGGCACACACATACTACACACACATATGGTACACTCACGCTGTAGCAGCAGCATACTGTAACATTAGCGTTTATGCAGATCCATCCTGACGCACACACGCACACGGGAGGCACCGTGGGCTTCCAGGTAGTGACTGCTGAACATACGGGCTCCGGTTATTACACGCACGTCAGTGCACGCATGTGCATGAGCCGCATGAGCGCAGGTGAGATGGGGGTCACGCTGGGCTGACACGCACCAGGCACAGTCACACATGCTCCAGCTGCAGCCCGGGCGCGTGCGCTTCAGTTTGCATGTGAGCTGCACGTGTGTGCGCTCGTACTCATCCGCGCGTGTACGCATGTGCAGGCTTTCACACAGAGCTGCAGAACAGCATAAAAATGAGCACAGGAAAAGGACACACAAAGCTCTCAAAAGGATCAACAACTCCAACTCCAACAGGCACCGCCCCCCCCCTCCTCCCCCCCAAACCTCACCATCAGTTCCAACTCCCCCCGCCCCAACCTCCCCGTTGGCATAGTTGCTGTTGCCGTGACCGCTGGGCTTTTTGGGCGGGCCCTTTCTGGAGCCTCCATTTTGAGCGCTGAAAGTGCGGGTCCCTGCAGATGAAAGGCCAATTACAGTCCGGCACGCCGGCGGCCGCGTGGCGAAGGGAAGCTCTTATCTCCGCAGTTCATAGCACCATTCATTTCAGGGGGAGAAAGGGGGGGTAAAATAGAATCTGCTCCTAGGATCTGGGAAGCTGAGATAAAGGAAGAGAGAGAGCCCAGAGAACTCGGCCCGGGGCCGGGAAGACGCCTGTCTCTGGGGTTTTTTTTATTTTTTTGGGGGGGTTTATTTGGGGGGGGGGGGTCACGCCGAGCCGGATCCGATTGGAGCCCCGACCCCATGCAGGGGCGAAATGAACTGCCCCCTTCCCGCGGGGACCGGAAAACGATTACACCTGCCTTTAAAAAAAAATAAAATAAAAGCCCAAACAGGCAAACTGGGGCGCTGCGCGGGTCGGGCTTTAATTCCCAGGCGCTGTGGAGGTGGCGGGCGAGACCCTGATCTCCCGCTGATGCTAACGTAATGAGGCCAGTGATGGTGCTCAGTGCGCAGCGCTGACCCGTCTGTGCCAGAGCGGCGGGTGGATCTGCACCGCTGGTACTAAATGGCAGGTGATGCTGTTTGCAGAGGCTGCGTGTTAATTGCAGGTTGAGCTCCTCTGAATTGACTCTGCGTGGCGAATCAGCACGAGGAGAAGGAAGCCGTCAATCACCCGACTGCGTGTAAATCCGATTGGTATTTCCCTGCAGCGTCTGGAGGGGCGTGGCATGGCGCTGTTGCCGAGTTACTGTTTCCATTGGTTGCGATTGTAAATGAAGGCACCGAGTGGAATTTAAATAAGTAATTATTTGGTTGACGTGTTATAATAAGAACTCACTAACCCCAATCTTCGCTGCTCCTTGTCTATGTCCACTGACTCATAAAATAAATGAAAGTGGAAGAGAAAGGGGCTAAATTAATTAAACCTTGCAAATAAGGCCCCCGCTCTCTGCAAAGCTGCTCTGTGGCAACGTCCTTTGCAAAACGGGCACTTCAAATGTATTTTTCTAAAAATTGAATTGAAAAGGTCCATGAGCGGTAAAGCGGAGTGACAGTTCTGGCCTCGTGCTAAAACTAAAATATAAAGGAACTAAGATTAACCCAGCTGATTTTTTTTAGCTAATAGTCAGTTTTGGCCAGCCGTGTAGCATTGATTCCCTAGAGAAATTTAAGAGAAATGGGTTGTAATTATACCTGCTGGACCGTAGGTATGAGAGTAAGAGAATGCCGGACTTACTTACAATTTAACTGCACAGGTACGCAGGTATAGCTGCAGCTTGATGTAAGGTGTGATCTGCATACAATGTGCACCCCATGCCACACAGAATTCTGATAATCCTTAATTAGTAAAAGACTGAAGGAAAGGAATGGTGTGGCAGTGGGTTAGGGGTGAGGGGTGAGGGTTAGGGGTGAGGGGTGAGGGGTGGGCCGGTGCGCGTTTGTGTGATTTAATAAGAGGCTCATCTGTGATTGTGTGAGTGGTGTGCGAAGCTCTGATTGCGTAAGTACTGAGTCCTTGTTTGCATGAATACATGTTTGCTTAAATGCGCTTGTGCGTGGGTGTGCCTAAGTGATGTGAGTGCCCTGTGTATGGAAAGAGAGAGGGAGAGAGATGGAGAGGGAGACAGACAGAGAGGGAGGGAGAGAGAGAAAGAAAGAGTATCTTGTCATGCCAATAAAGCATTTTTTAATTGAATTGAAAAATTGAGAGGGAGAGGGAAAGCGAGAGACAGAAGTAGAGAGGGAGAGATGGGGGTATGAGGGAGAGATAGATAGAGAGGGAGGGAGGGAGGGAGAGGGGGAGAGAGAGAAGGATAAAGAAAGAGAGAAGCTGAGTACCTGGGCAGAATTTTAAAAAGCGGTTGTTTGATTCCTCCGCTGCCTTCCTGCCTCCGGGCAGAAGCAGACGGTCCGCGCTCCCTCCCCGCCCCGCTGCGGTATCCAATGTGGAAATCCAGGGGCTTAAATGGCACCGTGGACCAGAACGGAGGCCTCCTAACCCGCTCGATTCCATGGACGCCCCAGTGCATTGTGGGGTTGCGCGGGGTAGTGGGTGGGGATGGGGGACGGGGGGTTTCTCCATTGATTCGTGGTGATGATTTCAGAAGACGTTTGGACACGGTTGTATTATTCTTTGATCGCTTGGCATAATCTGGAATAAATTAAGCGCAGTTCCATAAGTTATTGAGTCCAAATTGAATTTTGGTGAGAGTAATAATAATGTATGATGAGAATTAAGATGAATAACCGTGAGGCGTTTTCATCGATGATGAGACCTGGAAGTGCTGCGCGTTCTTCACAGGGGAATTGCGCTGAGGGGAACTTTGAAACATTTTTGCTTTATTTATTACTGTGAACGCCAAGGTGCCCTTGCCAGTTTAGATCCCCGTCTCATGGCGTGGTCATGAAAAACAAGACTGCAGACTCTCTCTCTCTCTCCCTCCCTCCCTCCCTCCCTCTGTCTCTCCTTCTCTTTCTCCCTCTCTCTTTCTCTCTCTCTCTCTCTCTCCCTCTCTCTCTCTCTCCTTCTCTCTGTCTCTCCTTCTCTTTCTCCCTCTCTCTCTCTCTCTCTCTCCCTCTACCTCTCTCTCTCCTCTCTCTCTCTCTCTCTCTCTCTCCTTCTCTTTCTCCCTCTCTCTTTCTCTCGCCCCCACAGAACGTTTTTGATTATTTATTCTGGGCGAATACGAGACAGAGTTAACATTCATATGAGCGAAGGGCGCGCTCTTAAAATCAGCAGGATGAATTAGTGGCTGTTTTATAGAACGCTCTCCGTTACGAGACGTGTTGTTATTGAACATGTTGAGACTGCGTTTCAGGGTGCTGCAGTTTCACGCTGCCCGAGTGCCCACTCCATGCAGCGCGGTGGTGTGATTGGGGTGAAAGTGTAGCATCGCTAAGAGCATCCCAGGGATGTTTACATGCTGCCATTAGAGCCCCTCAGTTCAAATAGCTGTTCTAACATGATGTATTTCAAACTTATGCCCATTATTAATATTTCAACACGGCAATAACATTATAACTATGTAATCACATTTATGGCACTTTGGCCAATAATGAGTGGCTAGCATTTCTTTCTACATATGACTCTATGCACGCAGACCATAGTCTTTGCAAATATGTGTTTATTTATTTTTATGGTATTCAGAACAGGTTTTGTTTTGCCAGGTATGCTTCTCCTGTTTGGTCCCCTGTCACTCAGGTGTGTCCAGCCTGCCTTTCCTGCAGGTGAAAAGGATATTTACTGCAGAGATGTCTGAACGTGGAGTTGAAATAACTGAATTATTCCGCCTCGTTAATACTCAGGTAGAACGCCCTGTCCCGTTTCGGGATTGTGCAGAGACACGTGCGCGCAGAGAGAAGCCTCATCAAACCCTGTCTTATCAAAAGAACTGCTTCCATTATAGATCACCATAGAGGTCTCTTCCTGCCCAGCATCGATCATCCGTGCCTTAGCCGTCAGTGGGAGTTCTGTGTCTATGGTATCGAACGTTCTTAAGCCAGTGAATTCCTCCGGTCTTCTCAGAAGTGCAGCAAAGTCTGGCCGCAGCTCTGGAGGGCCAGTGTGCGCACACTGTACTCTTTTATTAATAGGGCTCCACCAGCTGGTCCGCTTGATGTTGAGTACTGTGGGGCTAAATTAGCCACAGCTCTGGGAGCGCTGACGATCTGAGAGAGAACCAGCGAGCCAACTAGGCCGCAGCCCTCCAGGCCCAGCCTGCTTTGCCCACAGCCTGGTCTATAAATACAGCTCTCATTAAGAGGCGCAGCGTGATGCGATATGCATGAGCTGGGACCTGACCTGAGACGTGGCTCGTATACGGGCGGATTCAGGAAGCTGCTATTGGCTCCCCCCCTTAGTAACAAGCTGGTGTGGAGGTTCATTATGTACGCGTTTTTGTATTTTGGTAATACAGTGTGCGTTCTTGATCCCAGAATCTGGCGGGGAAGGATGATGAGAAAGCGGTAGGGGTTGTGATCCTCGCTTGAAGCATCGCTTGGCATTCATAGGCTGATTCAGACGGGTACGAACGGCGTCGCGATCGGGTCTGGTGAGCTTCCGCTGGTGAGGTCCAGAACACGTGTTAAAATGGAGGTGCAGTCCTCCCTGGTTGATTAATCTGGGACAAACAGTGGAGAGGAGGGAAGGTGTTCACAAACAGCCCAGACATGTGCCAGTCATTCTTAGTCACAGAGTCTGAGTTTCACCCCAAACCGGATTCACACCGTAATCCTGAGCTACTCCCAGCGTTCCCATAAATTTAAAAATGAGACGGAAATAAAAACAAGGAAAACAAAAGGTGGATGAGCTACGCTTCCCTGATCAAATTCATCAGAGCTCGAGATCCAGACACTGCAGCCATTCCCAGTGCACACAAACTTTCTCTGTCTCTTTCCTTCTCCCTCTCTCTCTCTGTCTCTCTCCTTCTCCCTCTCCCTCTCCCTCTCTCTCTCATTTCTCCTCCCACATTTATTAATTCCCCCCCCACCCTTCCAAGCTATTGTGTTTTGTTTATTAGTATAAAAACTGCTGTTAAGCCCCCCCCCCCCCCCATCCCCACCCCCATGATCTGGGAGTCCATGGGCTTATGCGCAGAGCTCATCCAGTGCGCGAACCTTACAGTAACACGCGTGTTCCCCCCACATACGTGTGCAGCCTCAGGAGAAGGGACTGAGGAGTAGGACACAGAAGCTACGACACGGGGAACAGCTGTGTGTGACGTTGTTACATACTGAACACTATCATTAATGGCTCGGGGTAGGTGCGTTGGTATCAGTGAGGTACGCCACAGTGTCTGTTCAGGTTCAGTGCCTTTTAAGCGCTGCACCATGCTGGCATTGGCACGCCGGTCCCTGCTGGTTCCGCGGCTGGGGTTTAAGTAGCTTACCGCCGCGGCGGGGCAGCTGGAGCGCGTGAGAACCGCGCGAGCGCCTTAGCGCTGATCCGCACGCCGGCCGGCCGATGGACCGAGCGAGCGAGCGAGCAGCTGGCCGATGGCGGTGATGTGATTGCGTTAGATTCGTTAAGTAATTGGCGGTGGAGGTTGGGGTCGGGTGCCAGCTGACCTCGCGGCGCTCAGTCACGTGGACACGGCTGCCTTTGGGTACCACAGACGAGGAGGCGGCCTTGTGTTTCTAAAGCACCTGTGAGGCTTTGTTGATTCCTTTTTAAAAAAATTTTTTTTTTTAATGTTTCTTGGTGTTTGGAATGGCGGAGAGCGTAAAAGCGGCTGTGATCCTGGACTCCCTCCCGCTAAGCTCTCTGCCCTCCCGGTAACCATCTACAGAGGCGCAGCGGTTTTAAATAAATAAATAAATAAATAAATAAAACTTCAGTGGTGCTGACGGACACGGCCGGCCTGATCTGAGGGGCTGCTCCATTGATTCATTTCAGTGGGAAGAGGCGACGCCGGTGGAATTAATGCACCTCTGCAAATATTTACTGTGCCCAGCGGAGGCGAGCACTTCTGGGAGAAAATGTCAGCCTTCCGTTATTGAATGACCCGGGCAGGAGAGAGTGCGCTTTCTTTTTCTTTCTTTCAAATATTCCTCGAGCCGCCGCCGCTCAGCTGGAGCGAAGGCAAGGGTGAGGGTCAGTGTGTTTCGACATCGCCGCTGCTTCCTCTGGTCCTTCCTAACTGTTTTCATATCGACTGAATGGTCATGTTTTGGGTCACCAAATACATCAAAATCTTCTTTTTAAAAAAAAAAAATCCCAGTTAATGCCTAAGCAGGAATGAAATGAGCTGTTTTATTCTAACTGAAAACGATAGAAACGCACTGTACAGGATTCATAATAACGGATAAGTTAAATGGCCACTAAACGTATTCTGTGTTGTGAAGAATATTAATGAGTGCATAAAACATGCCCTATTTCCTGATCTTTAAAACAGCCGCACAAATTTGTGCGTTTCCTAATAAATCTCTCGTGTAAAACTAAAAAAAAACCTGCCGTTTTTTTTTAGCCTCCTGAAACCTCAAGGCTTCATGCTGTTGCCTGGGTTACACACTCCAAATGCTGCTGTCGGTTTCAAAAAAAAAAAAAAATTTTTTACCACAGCTCTTGCATTACAAGTGGCTGAAAATGGGTTTTAATCAAATTAGGGGCGCAGTGATTACTCCCAGCGCCTCCGCCGTATCATATCGGCCGTTTCCCCTGCATTCACACAAAGCCGCGTCTTCAGGCTTCGCCGAGTCGCACATTAGCGCCTCCATTTTCCCCGGGCTGCGCTGACATTTCGGGTATCCATTTGGACCACCTGCGGTGCGTTCTTTAAGCCAGCGAGCGAGCGAGCGATCGATTCCAGCATTATTTTTTTTCTTCCTTTTCTTGCGAGCTCTCGGCGGAATGAAAAGGCTGGAGCTGTTGGAAACGCGTTCCTTTTGTCCTGTAGACTTATTTTAACACATCGCAAGTTTGGCTTGCTACCCTTCTTCATTTTCCCTGAACTCTTTAATTTTGCAGAAAGGGTTTAGTTGCAGTAGTCGGGCGCCTGTACTTTAGGATCACAGCGATTTCTCCCGCCAGCCTGTGATTTAATAAATTGCAGATGTTGCCGTGCGGTGCGACATAATGTCTTAAGAGGGTCTCTGGCAGAAATTAAGAACAATGAGCAATTTGTGTTAAATTCAGGAGCTGAAATTATGGCATAAACCAGGCCCGTGCTGAAGGGCGGCTGTGCTGTGGTGTGAACCCCCCGCTTCTTCCACAAGCCGTTTATATGCATTACATTCAGGAGTGCATTTGTGTCTTTTTTTTTTTTTTTAAACAAATATTGAATTGAATTCTCTACTTTATAAGACTATCTGGGCTGCACGGTGGCGCAGGTTGGCCGAATCCCGGCCTGGGCCTTTCTGTGTGGAGTTTGCGTGTTCTCCCCGTGTCTGCTTGGGTTTCCTACGGGTACTCCGGTTTCCTCTCACAGTCCAAAGACATGGACGTAGACTAACTGGAGGCTCTAAATTGCCCAGAGGTATGAGTGTGTGAGTGAATGGTGTGTATAGATAGATCAGCAGCCTTTGTGCTCTTGCGATTGCAGCTGTTTCAGTTCAGAATTTGAGCCTTACAACTTAACTCATATTTAATTCACTCTGAACTGCAGCCCAGCCATTGTAAGTCAAACCCAAGGAAATTAATGAATTCATTTAAAGGCAACATGCATGGGGCTGCTTGCTTGTCCAATCATTCCCCTCTGGCTCAAGTTGCTTCATAGGTTTGAATTGAAAAGTGTGCCATGACATCATTTTAATGGTGCATTTGAAAAAAGCAGCTAACCTGTCCCGCTGTTTGGTTGTGCTGTAAATCAGTTCCTTCCAAAATAGCAGCGCTAAATCATGACTCTGCACGAGCACACTGGAGACCAAATGCGATGACGCACTTTGATAAATTATACAAGAGCTGGGCTGTGAGTGTCCCTGTCCTGTGCTCCTACACAGTGACATGTCCAGTCTTAATTCAGTAGGAAACATGTGATCTAAACGGTATTTTATCTACTTTATGAGACCCTGTCTGCTGTTGCTGTTGGAAATGTGTTTCAAATAGAATTGCGCTGACTGAAAGGGTCTTAAATGAAAGCTGTACATTTTTGAACAGCAGATTATTCACTGGAGTAAGCTGTTATACTGGCTACAGTGATGAACTGTCAGACCTGCGGTAGACTAAAGCGTTGTGAGGTGATCTGAACGATGAGAGCCGTTAATAACCGACACAAACGGAAGCCCAAACGGCGGTTGGAAAGCGGTTTGAAATTGCGAGGGTTCTGAGCGAGGAGGGTCTGTCTCTCTCGAACGCCCATCGCCGCCGCCTCCTCCTCCTTCCTTCTCTCTCTCCGCTCTCCCTCTCGTCTTCCCTCGCAGAAGCGCGCGGGGGGGGGAGGGGAAACCGCCTCGTTTACAAATGAATGAAAGCGCTGGCGCTCTGGTGGTGGTGTGAAGCGGGCGGCGCTTTGCGGGGAGAGAGCGGGAAGCGGGAGCGCGTCACATCTACCCGCCGTGCTTACGGGAGGAGACGGCGGCTCGTCGGCGGTAACTCCTCTTCTGCGCAGTTAATCAGCGCGCCCGGAGCTATTACGGTGAAGGGGAGCCGTTCTCCTCTCACACGGGGACTACGGCTCCGCTCCTCAGCCGGGGACAGGCCCGGGGTAAACACCCGCTGAGATTGGCACGCGCTCGCCAGCTCCTCCGCTGCCGCCAGACACGCTCAGCCAACCGCCTGCATCCACCGGCAGCTCCTCAGAAACACAGAGAAATAATCACCATGAGGAAATGACAGAAATATCATTTAGTCAACGTGTAGAACAATATGACTTTTTTGTGTGGTAATTTCTGATGCGGAACCTGTGACATTAAGCTCGATCTCAGGAGCTCCTCGGAGCCAAACAGGAGAGGAAGAGGAAGAGGAAGAGGGACTCTGTTTCAGACTGCGCTGTACGTTTGGCCCTCTCTCCGCTCTGCTTGTGTGTCATTAAGGGCCAATCACGCGCTGGCGTCGGCTCCTGAGCCGGGGGAATCCATCCTGCTTAGCGCACGGCGGGCTTCCTGTGAGAGGAGCCGTTATGAGCTTCCTGTCCATTACTCACGGTTCTGTCAGGAGCCAATCACAGAGCTCGCAGACGCCGCGCTCAGGTGCTGCTGCTGCTGCTGCTCCCTCCCCCCCCCGGAGCCACATCTAAAAATAACACCTGTAGGTGAATAAAGGAAAAACGAAAAAAAGCTATTTCTGTGTTTATTAGGCCTGCGCGCGTGGTCGCCTGGGCAACCGAGCATCGTTACGAAGCCCGAAAATGTCAGGCGCCCCTCTCCCCTCTCCGCTCGCGTGCGCCCCTCTCCCCTCTCCTCTCTCCGCTGGCGTGCGCCCCTCTCCCCTCTCCTCTCTCCGCTCGCGTGCGCCCCTCTCCCCTCTCCCCTCTCCGCTCGCGTGCGCCCCTCTCCCCTCTCCCCTCTCCGCTCGCGTGCGCCCCTCTCCCCTCTCCGCTCACGTGCGCCCCTCTCCCCTCTCCCCTCTCCGCTGGCGTGCGCCCCTCTCCCCTCTCCCCTCTCCGCTCGCGTGCGCCCCTCTCCCCTCTCCTCTCTCCGCTCGCGTGCGCCGCTCTCCCCTCTCCTCTCTCCGCTGGCGTGCGGCGCTCTCCCCTCTCCCTCTCCCTCGCGTGCGCCCGCTCCCCTCTCCTCTGCTCGCGTGCGGCGCGTCATCCCCTATCGGCCTCGCTCGCGTGCGAGCCTCTCCCTCTCCCTCCTCTGCTCGCGGCGCGCCTCACCCCTCCCTCTCGACCGGGCATATCACCATCACTACTCTCCTTAGTCAGTGTGACACCTTCCCTCTCTCTCTCGTGCGTGGCCCCTCTCCTTCCCCTCTCGCTCGTGCTTGCTCGCTCTCACTTCCTCGACCACTCGCGGGCGGGGACTCCCTGTCCCTCTCGACTCGCGTGCGGCGTCTCCCCTCTCCCCTCTCTGCTCGCTGCGGCGCTTCCCATTACTCTCCGCTGGCGTGGCCCCTCCCCTCCCTCCTCGCTTAGCGTCGCGGCGCCCCTCTCCTCTCTACCGGCCGTGCGAGCTCTCCTTCCTCTCTCACGCTGGCAGTGCGCCCATCCACTCCTCCCTCTCACGTCTGCTGCGCTGCTGCTCCCCCTCCTCTCCCTCGGCCCCATCTCCCATACCTCTTCGGCGTGAAGACGCGCTATCTCCTTCCTCTCTTCGCCTGCGGCGCTGTCGCCCCACTCACGCTCTGTCAGGCCGTGCGCCCCCTCTCCCCTCTCGCTCGCGTGCGCCCTCTCCCCTCTCCCCGCTCGCGTGCGCCCCTCTCCCCTCTCCCCTCCCCCTCCCCCTCTCCCCTCTCCGCTCACGTGCGCCCCTCTCCCCTCTCCCCTCTCCCCTCTCCCCTTCGCCCTCGCCCCTCTCCCCTCTCCCTCCGTCCCCTCTCCTCCTTGCCCTCACGTCGCCCCCTCTCCCCTCTCCCCTCTCCGCTGGCGTGCGGCGCTCGGCGTGCGGAACCTCAGACGGACGCCTTTTATCTCCCGCCCGCGACCGGCCTGCCTTCACGTCTTAATGGAAAAGCTTTTATGAGGCATTCAGAGCGGCGTAGTTATGACAAATGAGATCGCTGCTGGGGGGGGGGGGGGGACAGCCGTCGTGCTGAGAGGGCTTCACTAAGGAAGGGTCGAGAAACGCACTGAAAAAGGGGGGGGGGGGGGGCTGCCAATCATGTGGATCTGACAGCTGTTAATGCCTGCTGGTGAGCGTAGTCCATTATGTGTGTGTGTGCACTGGTCTGCTATCTGTTGAGTGATGTTTCAAACCCCCATCTCAACAGGAACAGTGAACTGTCTTTGTGTACCTCCCTACAATATTTGGGAGGCTAACACAATTTTAAAAATTGATTTGGTTCTTTTTTTGGTCCTCCCAGCACATTGGACATGAAGTAAAACAATGAGCTCTTATTTTTTGGTTTGTGTCCACAAATATACTTGTACGCACAGCAGGCTGTGTGTGTGTTTTTAAGGTCAGAGGCATCGGGTTCCTTTCCTGAAGGTCCAAAAGTACTTGGCTGGGTTTCCAGTCTAGCGAAGTTCCCCCGGGTCTTAATTAGTGCAACGGTTTCATTAGCTGAGAAACTCCTCTGGGCCTCAGATTGTCTGATGGGTCAGAACACATCTGGAAGTGCGGGCAGCGTTATTCTCGATGGAAGGTGTGGGGGGGGGGGAAGAGTCTTTGCGTCAACAATTTCGAAAGGTTGAATTTGATTTGGTCGTTCCATCAATTTTGACAGCTGACATCAGAAGACAGGAACAAACAAGCGGAGCGGGAACAAACACAGCGGCACTCTGGGAAATGTGTTTGACCCCCCCCCCCCCACCCCCCGCTGTCTGTGGAAGGCGCTGTGAGCGCCCGTTTGCTTTTCTCAAACACTGGGACTATATGCGAGCGCTCGAACCCCCCCCCCCCCCCACCACCTACACCCTCACTCCCCTCACCTCCAGCGCCGCCCCAATCTGTCCAGGGGTGCTCCCTCGCCATGTTTACCCACGTCTGCCCCCCCCCGTTTGTTCCTCCTCTTCCTCTGGGAACGCTGCTGTGGTTTTGTAATTGCTCCCCCGGAGACGCCTCCCTCCCTGCCCAAACCCCGACATGCCCCCCCCCCAGCACGTCCCTCGTCCTATTCACAAGCCAGGTTGAAATGGCGAGGAGGAAATTGGTGGCAGACCGCTGGGAAGGAGCTGACCAGCTGTGGCCCGTGTTATGCCGAACATTTATTTATTTGCCTTTAATTATTTTTCCATCATTTTGTGAAGCGCAGTGATGAGGAACTCCCACGCCGTGTCTGGTTCTGAGTCTCGGCAGGAGCAGGAGAGTTCGCTTTGATTAACCTGCATTTCAGTGAAGTTCCCAGCTGAAAATGTAAAGGGGACGCAACAGGATTACTCTACCAAAGACCCCCCCGCCACCAATCTCAGTGCCGAGCGGGTGGGGTCACAGAGGAAGCAGCATGAAGCAGGATTCAGCCTGGTTACTCCTGCTCTGAGGCCCACTGTCTGCCTTAGCTGTGCAGTCTCTACCTCGGCTGTGCACTTCCTGTCTTAGCTGTGCACTCTCTACCTTGGTTGTGCACTCTCTTCCTCAGCTGTGCAGTCTCTACCTTGGTTGTGCACTCTCTACCTTGGCTGTGCACTCTCTACCTTGGTTGTGCACTCTCTGCCTTGGCTGTGCACTCTCTACCTAGGCTGTGCACTCTCTACCTAGGCTGTGCAGTCTCTACCTAGGCTGTGCACTCTCTGCCTTGGCTGTGCACTCTCTGCCTCAGCTGTGCAGTCTCTACCTTGGCTGTGCACTCTCTACCTAGGCTGTGCACTCTCTGCCTAGGCTGTGCGCTCTTTGTCTCAGCTGTGCTCTGGCTGCCTCGGCTGACCCGATACCGTGCTGTGGGATGGGTTATGAGCGGCAGCTTGATGTGCTGTCTGTTCTTTGATGACCCGCGCAGGAGATATGTAAAGACGGATTAGCTGCTGTGGTCTCCTCAGGGACTACCCAGATCGGCACAGCGCTGCCTCTCTGTCAGAGAGAGCCCACACACACACACACACACACACACACACGGACTCACACACACACACACAGGCACACACACGTACTCACACACACACAGCGGGATCTCGGGTCTCAGATCTCTTCGCTAAGCCCATTAGCGCACACGCTACACGCTACGTGCGGCAGGCGTGTGCGGCGCTGCGGTGAATGACTGATCCATGAGGCCCACAGACTGGGGCGCGAGGATCAGGCGTGATCAGAGACACGGGCGAGGTGACTCCACTTCCTGAACCACGGCGGGGTCCCTTTACTGCTTTACCCACCGGGTCTAAACGCACCGCACGGCTCCGCTCAGCGCAAATACAGAGGAGGAGAACTGCATGTGATACGCGTGCGGCGTAAGTGGCTGTGTTAGATTTGGGTGTGTGAGCAGTGCCGGCATTGAGTGAGAGCTGGAGTCTGAGCACGACAAACACATGAGCATTTCAGAGAGTGCTGGGGGAGGTCAGCTGGTGTTCTGCCTCCATGTCTTTAAGGAGCTCTGCGGTCCTCCTGTTTGGTCCCCCCCCCCCCCCTGTAATTTTGCGTGTGTAAAAAGCCCTAATTACGCGGCCGTTCGGTCAGCGGGTCGTTGCAGCCGGTTAAAGCCAGGGCCCGTTCCCAAACGCTCCGCTTTCAGGAAGAACATTAAATACATACATAAATAAATAAATAAATAAGGCGGGTGGAGAGCTGGTGTTTGCGGAACGCCCCGTTAATCTCCCCCCCCGTCAGCGCTGGCGGCCCTGGGCCAACTGCCACTCACACGGCCGGATCAATACCCCGGGCAGCGCCGCCCCCCCCCCCTCTCCTCTCGCTAACAACCGTCCGTCCAGCGGTCCGGTGAACCGGCGTCCCGCCCCGACACCAAACGGGCGGAAAAGCTCCCGCCGCCGATATCCACGCCCGCTCTGCCGATTGGTGCCGGTGCCCGCGCGTCCCGGTGAGGTCACACCCCCGCGGGCCTCACGGGCACACTGAGCCGTGTTCAGTCCTGCCTCGTGCTCCCGCTTTTAGCTGCTGGGCCGGGCGGAACCCGCCACCGGGGTCCTCCTCCTTCCCATGAGCCCCGTGTGCGAGGACAACAAAATCGATCTGCTGTTTAACAGAGGAAGAATCGCGGGAGCGAAACCTGCTTGCCCTCCAAATGTGAGCGTCCAGCGTCATGCGTGTGGAATTAATCCTGCCCCTTTACCGCTTTCAGAGAAGACGGGGTGGGGGGGGGGGGGGGAGGGAGAGAGAGAGAGAGAGAGAGAGAGAGACACACACACACACACAGAGGCGTCCTGAGGAAAGAGGTGCTGGTGTACATGCCGGAAACCCCACATGGACCTTGTTTCAACAGTCTTTTGAGGGCTTGGCCTGCTTATGCTTTTAGGTCCAATCTGTGTGTCATATTGCCAACTGCCTCTGCAGCTCTGTCACTGAGCGTTAATTGCAGTTAGTGGATGAAAGAGACCTCGAAGCCAGCCTGTGCTCGCAGTAATGCATTAGGAGAAGAGCGCACAAAGAATTCCACACCTCAGGAGGCAAAATAATTACTTCCCAATTAAAGCTGATTGCACACCTTTTCACAGACATGAGCAAACTCCAAAACTCTGGGTTGTGAAATGCAAACGAAAGGCATTAGCCACAGACCGCCCCCCATTTTTTCACTATCGAACTAAGGGGAAAAAAGTGTGTGTCCCTTTAATTATCCCCTGTTGATTCAAACTCCCTGGCTGTTTGGCCACTCCGGTACATTGGCATTCATTGGCTGGATTATGTGATGTCGGATCCCTTGCTCCAATCACAGGGAAGAAAACAGCAGGAAGGTGTCCGGATCAGGCCAGGCCATTGGTCCAGGCAGGTTTTCACTGGTCAGGGGGTCACTGACCTCCATTACTTGTCAGAAGGTTTGTAATTATTGTTCCCTGTGTTGGAAAAAAAAGAATTTGATGAGGGGGAGAGAGAAAGGGGGAGAGAGAGGGAGGGAGAAATAGAGAGATAGATAGAGAGAGAGAGAGAGAGTCTGAGGTATTTTTTCCATCCTTCCTTTTACCCTTTGATCTCCTGGTTCAGGGCCTTAAATATCTCTGCTGCTCGGTATTCATTGTCTTCCCCGTGCTTGGGGGAGAATACGTCCTCTCTAAGGCAGGCGGATTATGCTCATACCTGTGGACTCGTTTCTAAAATAAAAAAGCACGGTATAATTTGATGCGTATTAGCGATCCTTTTCAAGTGCCCGGGACGCCGCGCCGCTGTGGAAGGAAGGGTAGAAGTGGCCGCGCTGCGGAAATGAAATTGAGGGTCCGAGGAGTTTCAGAGGCGCCATTAGGGACGGGGAAGGCCCTCTGCGGTTCCTCTTGAAAGGCGTGTTTGAGGCAGGAGAGGTGCTCTCCAAACACAAACCTTCCCCCTCCGCTGCAGCTGAGTGTTATGATGCTAGCACATCCTGCCCTGGTGCGTTCAGGGGCTCTTGTGTTAATGGACCATGAGCTTATGCTGCCTCTAAAAACAGACAGAACCCATGGAACTTTAAAACAGTCATAAATGCATTTTTTTTTAATTTTTTTTTTAAAGAAATCTGTGATGAAGGTCAGTACTGTTTGTGTCACCCCGTTTCCATGGCTACAAATTAGTGATTGACAAGGGTGTGGGTTTTTGATAATGGCAGCATATGACTCTTCACATGACTCTTCATATTATGCTTGCGTTTGTTTAAAACCATTTTTTACTTTCTTACCACGATACAAAGGAACATTTGGGGTTTCATAAGCGAATAAACATCGTTCAGAGTGCAAAGCAAGCCATTAGTTACATTTTACAGCATATCCAAATGGGAGTTCTGACCGAGTCTTCAAAATTTATTCCCCATCTTTCTCAATTACCGTTTAGACATGCTTTTGTTCAGGGGGGGAGAATGCATTTATTTTTGACAAGCACAAATGATGCTATTAAAGTGTCTAAAACAAGGCAGGCCTCTTTAAATGAGTGTGGACTTGGGCCAGAGTAGTCTTGCATGATTTTGCTTCTCATCTCATTTTAAATGGTCTGTACAGGACTGCTGGGGAAGGGGGGGTTGCATTGGGAGCTTTGTGTGTGTGTGTTTTTTAGTATTCCAGTGAGAATGCTGTGGATATGTGTTTAAGGTACATTCGTGTTTTAAAAGCTTGTTCTTTTCGGAAGTCACATTTCTGCTTTAGCCTGCTGCATGTAATAGCTTTTTTATGAGGCCCACAGTTTAGGGCTGGAGAAAGAGTGCAGTCATTCCTGGAGGGCTCTGCACGTGTAACTCCAGTCCTGGAGGGCCACAGTGTCTGCTGGTTTTCAGTGTGTCTCAGCACCAGTGATTAATTCAAGTCGTTGATTGGCTAAATATCCTACACGCCTTGTTCTCAGTGCCCTAATTGGCTGCTGATTGAAAGGAAACCACAAGTACCTGCACATACAGTGGCCTGGCCCTCCAGGACTGGAATTTCACACCCCTTGCTATAGACCATAACATTTTTATTCAGCGCCTTTGAGAAACGGGTCGGTCGGTCGGTCTCTCTGGCAGCCTGCTGAACTCATTTCGTAGACAGGGCACAGAAAGACGCTGGTTTGCGCGGCTTGGGGAAGACGCCTCGCTGACAGCTGACGGTTAAAGATGGCGCAGCTCAGGGGGGAGTTGTGGGAGCTCTTATTTCCCGTGCGTGCGCTTCCTCTCGCTCGCCCCCTGCGTCATCGCTGCGTCGTCCTCCGTCGTTGTGCTGACGACGCGGCGCGGCTGTGCGTTAGCGCTGAGCCCAGTCCCCCAGGGTGCCCGTGGTGGCGCGCCGGCGGCTTGTCCGTTCGACGTTAACGTACGCGGGAGAAACAGTCGCCCGTAAAACTGATTGAGGACAGGACTGAGGTAATCCTGCTTCGGTCCCAAATCAAAAAGAGATAAGCTTGTACACAAGACTGGGCCTTCTGGCTCTGCAGACAAAACAATTTTTTTTAAAATTTGAGTCCTAGGGGTAATTTTAGATGCTGACTTCAGTTTTAAACCACGCGTTGGCTAGGCAACCAAGAATGCATTTTAATCTCAGGAAGAGCCAGAGTAACACCGTTTTATAACAAGATGCTGAAAAACTGATACATGCTTTTATTTGAAGCCGGGTGGACTATTGCAATGCACTTTACACTGGCCTGCCCAAGAAGCCTATTTACAAACTCCAAGTTATCCAGAACGCTGCTGCTATAATTTAAAAAGAAAAAAAGAAAAGGTAGCGTATTACCCGGGCCTCATTGTTCTGCCCCGGCTCCCCGCTTCTTTGAGAATCGATTTTAGAGTTTTACTGCTTGTTTATAAAGCGCTAAGCGTCCAGCACGTTCCTGCGTCCAAGATTGCTTTTCTTTTTGTGTACCAGCTGGAGATCTTAGGTCGTCCTCAGCTGGCTTTAATCAATGTGCCTGTTGTAGGGCGTAAAAACTGTGGAGAGAGAGCTTTCCGCTCTTACGCTCCTGAACTGTGGAGAGAGAGCTTTCCGCTCTTACGCTCCTGAACTGTGGAGAGAGAGCTTTCCGCTCTTACGCTCCTGAACTGTGGAGAGAGAGCTTTCCGCTCTTACGCTCCTGAACTGTGGAGAGAGAGCTTTCCGCTCTTACGCTCCTGAACTGTGGAGAGAGAGCTTTCCGCTCTTACGCTCCTGAACCGTGGAGAGAGAGCTTTCCGCTCTTACGCTCCTGAACCGTGGAGAGAGAGCTTTCCGCTCTTACGCTCCTGAACTGTGGAGAGAGAGCTTTCCGCTCTTACGCTCCTGAACTGTGGAGAGAGAGCTTTCCGCTCTTACGCTCCTGAACTGTGGAGAGAGAGCTTTCGCTCTTACGCTCCTGAACTGTGGAGAGAGAGCTTTCCGCTCTTACGCTCCTGAACCGCGGAGAGAGAGCTTTCCGCTCTTACGCTCCTGAACCGTGGAGAGAGAGCTTTCCGCTCTTACGCTCCTGAACCGTGGAGAGAGAGCTTTCCGCTCTTACGCTCCTGAACTGTGGAGAGAGCTTTCCGCTCTTACGCTCCTGAACCGTGGAGAGAGAGCTTTCCGCTCTTACGCTCCTGAACCGTGGAGAGAGAGCTTTCGCTCTTACGCTCCTGAACGTGGAGAGAGAGCTTTCCGCTCTTACGCTCCTGAACTGTGGAGAGAGAGCTTTCCGCTCTTACGCTCCTGAACCGCGGAGAGAGAGCTTTCCGCTCTTACGCTCCTGAACGGGAGAGAGAGCTTTCGCTCTTACGCTCCTGAACCGTGGAGAGAGAGCTTTCCGCTCTTACGCTCCTGAACGTGGAGAGAGAGCTTTCCGCTCTTACGCTCCTGAACTGTGGAGAGAGAGCTTTCCGCTCTTACGCTCCTGAACTGTGGAGAGAGAGCTTTCCGCTCTTACGCTCCTGAACTGTGGAGAGAGAGCTTTCCGCTCTTACGCTCCTGAACCGTGGAGAGAGAGCTTTCCGCTCTTACGCTCCTGAACTGTGGAGAGAGAGCTTTCCGCTCTTACGCTCCTGAACTGTGGAGAGAGAGCTTTCCGCTCTTACGCTCCTGAACTGTGGAGAGAGAGCTTTCCGCTCTTACGCTCCTCAACTGTGGAGAGAGAGCTTTCCGCTCTTACGCTCCTCAACTGTGGAGAGAGAGCTTTCCGCTCTTACGCTCCTCAACTGTGGAGAGAGAGCTTTCCGCTCTTACGCTCCTCAACTGTGGAGAGAGAGCTTTCCGCTCTTACGCTCCTCAACTGTGGAGAGAGAGCTTTCCGCTCTTAGGCTCCTGAACCGTGGAGAGAGAGCTTTCCGCTCTTACGCTCCTGAACCGTGGAGAGAGAGCTTTCCGCTCTTACGCTCCTGAACCGTGGAGAGAGAGCTTTCCGCTCTTACGCTCCTCAACTGTGGAGAGAGAGCTTTCCGCTCTTACGCTCCTGAACTGTGGAGAGAGAGCTTTCCGCTCTTACGCTCCTGAACTGTGGAGAGAGAGCTTTCCGCTCTTACGCTCCTGAACTGTGGAGAGAGAGCTTTCCGCTCTTACGCTCCTGAACCGTGGAGAGAGCTTTCTGCTCTTACGCTCCTGAACTGTGGAGAGAGAGCTTTCCGCTCTTACGCTCCTGAACTGTGGAGCACTCTCCTACAATACATGAGAACAACCGACTCTTCACAATCACTCTCTCCTCCAACACAACAGAACAGCCGACTCTTCACAATCACTCTCTCCTCCAACACAACAGAACAGCCGACTCTTCACAATCACACTCTCCTCCAACACAACAGAACAGCCGACTCTTCACACTCACACTCTCCTACAGAACAGCGACTCTCTCCGTGTGCTAGCCCAGCCGGAGGCGGCCTGTGAGACGCACTCATAAGCCCCGGCGCGAGCGGTACCTGCAGGCTAACGTTTGTTTTATTGGGGCTTATTTTCTCTGAAGTGGCCCTTTAACACAGCGCTGGTGGGCAGCGACCCCACGCCGGTTATTACCCACAATGCCGCTGTGCGAGCTCCGCCTTACCGCGGCGTAATGCGTTGAGCACCGTCAGCCGATACTGAGCAGCCGGGAGGTTTAGAGCTGAGCAGCCAGAGCAGCGGTTTCAGCACGCTCCGTTCTGTCCGATCCCAGACTATTCTATAGCAGTCTTCCGCTGACTTCAGGATTAGTGTCGGCCCCCGGTGCCCAATCACGTGCCACGGAGGGTGTGCAGCTTTTCATTCCAACCAGTCACGGCGCCGGGTCATTTCACCATTTCACTGACACACCTTCAACCAGAGAGGAGGAAGTTAATTCTGATTAATTAGCGAAGTCAACGGGTGCAGTGGCATCATGGCGTCTGATTGGGCGCCGCTGGTGTAAGACATCCACAGGCACTCCAGAGCTGCAGACGTTTCACAATCGTGTGAATCCCCTGGAAAAGTAGCATTTCTTACAAATATAAATAGCAAAAAAATGGAATGTTGTGATTGTAAGAATTTCACTGGACATTCACACGGGTGCATGAATAATGCTGGTATCACTCTACACAATTCAACAAAAGGTTTTTAAAAACATTTTTTATTACATGCACCTAGCTGAGCTATGGAGAAAAATAAAATCTGGCATTCCTGGACCAAAAAATTTTTTTTAGAAGCAAAACAACAGATGGCTTATTGAGAGGGAGAAATTAGCGTTCATTAGGAGAAGCCCGTTATCTGCACACGGATCGCTCAGCTACACTGGGGGAGGGGGCAGGTAGAGAGGAAGGGCTGCCCTTACAGTGAGTGAGGAGGGGAGAGAGACGGGAGGAGAGGGGGAGCGGGAGGGAGAGAGAGGGGAGAGAGGGGGGGAGGGACAGGGGGAGGGGGGGAGGGAAGCGCTCTGTGTTTCACGGTGAGGCACGGCTCTCGGGACGGCCCGGGAATGCCGCTGTGAGGACCTGGGACTCCAGGGGAGAGAGAGAGACGCATTTGGGATGAATTCCTGGACTGTATGCGTTTGTGTGTGTGTGTGTGTGTGTGTGTGTGTGAGAGAGATTGTATGATGTGAGGTCTGTGTGTGTGTGTGTGTGTGTGTGTGTGTGTGTGTGTGTGAGAGAGATTGTATGATGTGAGGTGTGTGTGTGTGTGTGTGTGTGTGTGTGTGTGTGTGTGTGTGAGAGAGATTGTATGATGTGAGGTCTGTGTGTGTGTGTGTGTGTGTGTGTGTGTGAGAGAGATTGTATGATGTGAGGTCTGTGTGTGTGTGTGTGTGTGTGAGAGAGATTGTATGATGTGAGGTCTGTGTGTGTGTGTGTGTGTGTGTGTGTGTGTGTGTGTGTGTGTGTGTGAGAGAGATTGTATGATGTGAGGTCTGTGTGTGTGTGTGTGTGTGTGTGTGTGTGTGTGAGAGATTGTATGATGTGAGGTCTGTGTGTGTGTGTGTGTGTGTGTGTGTGTGTGTGAGATTGTATGATGTGAGGTCTGTGTGTGTGTGCGCGTGTGTGTGTGTGTGTGTGAGAGATTGTATGATGTGAGGTCTGTGTGTGTGTGTGTGTGTGTGTGTGTGTGAGAGATTGTATGATGTGAGGTCTGTGTGTGTGTGTGTGTGTGTGTGTGTGTGTGTGTGTGTGTGATTGTATGATGTGAGATGTGGGCCGGGGGGGGTCTGTAATAAACAGCGGATGCCACAGGATTGTGTACCTGCCGTGGGGCCCCAGGAGGAATCTGGCGGTATCTGGTTTGTAACGATGCGCGGCGCGCGGCCTTCGATGAGTCGCGAGCGCGCCGGCGGTAACGACGCTCTCTCCAACGTTACCACATGCGTGTACGCGAGGCGCCGTTACACACATGACAGTGACACGCGTGTTCTCTCCGGGAAGTTCAAACGTAGAAAACGGAGAGCGTCGGCATCTCTTTTTTTTTTTACGCGAAAACTTCAATTTTCGCAAAGTCCTCCACAACTGAAACTCCTATCTGATGTACTTACTATTCAGTGTGTTATCCAATCCTGCTGGATTTAAAGCACTGCAGCGGAGCTGTTGAAAGGCGTTTGTGAACAGTCGGCGATTGTGCAGTATTTCCAGAGATCCTCCCTTTTGTTTTACCTTTCACACGGTTTTCTCTCTACCCTTTCTTTGGCACCACACTTCTTTTTTTTTCCCTTTTTTAGCTGTTTGGGCCTATCAGTGTTCCTCCTCTTATCAGTGCGGGTGACTGTGGAAGCAGGTGTGGGTAAATTGCACTGTCAAGATGATGGTGAGGACTACAGAGGAAGGGAAAAAACAGATAAAGTGTGGAAAAACTGAGCGATAGAATATTCAAATTACCTCCCCCCCCCAACACAAAGTGTCTGTTTGAGAAAGGAATCCACCAGTGGGTGGTCCTGCTGCCTCTGTCTGTCCCGTGCATTCAATGACATGACTGCTGTCAGGCTGAAGACTTGGCTCATATCCCTGCAGCCATTCTCCCTGGATGTTCAGGTGGATTCATTTCTAGACGTGCAGTTCTCATGTCTGTGGGATGAGTGTGTCTGACATTCTGGACTACCTCCAGCAGTGAAGCGCTATTTCTTCGCGTGTTGACAACGACGCAGAAAAAGGGAAATGCCAAATGCGTTGAATGCATCACGTCTTTGAAGAGCAGCTCGTGAAAGTGCTTTATTAAACGCAATAAACCCCCCGCTGCACATCCCTATACGAGGCCGAGGAAGCATTGTACGCTGAGACTGTTGCATTGTGAACTGCCCTCTCCCCCCAAACTGTGCCTCTGCTCGGATAAACCGTTTAAAATTCCAACTCCAGTTCCGCTGAGCTCGCGCCCGTGTTTTCGTGCGAGCACGGTTTTTCGCGAGCGCGGAGGGAGGGGGGTTGTTCGCGAGGCAGCCGCGGATTGGACGTTTAACGCTTGTCGGGACTGAGGAAGGCTGGGAAGAAGGGAAAGCCTTGTATACGAGGCCGCCTCCGAGCTGGAATACACAATCACTGCAGCTGAGGCTAGCGGCCCGACGTCTGGAAACAGCGGCGGCTGTGGGAGGGTTTCTGGAAAAAACAGAGTGGGTGACAATGGATTGCTGTCCTCAATAGATGGCTTTCTTGCGAGATTTTCTTCTAAGTTTAGGCTGTGGCATCTCTGAGTACTTTTCTGCATTGAATGAAGCCAATCACAACAGCAGAGACGTGCAATGCACTTGAAGAGATCGGATTGTGACGGCAAGCAGGGCACGAGGAAAGAATGTAAATGCCGTATCCCCTTACAGATCTTTGAAATAAACTGTTTTCCTTGTTTCACGCGCAAGGCCCACGCGCCTTAGTACAAGGAAACTGTCGCGCATTTAGCGAGCTAGCTTACTGGACGCCAATTCCGTGGACTAGTACTGATTTCACAGGCTTTGGAAACGCAACAGCACTGGAAGACTTCTTTCCCGTTGTCTGGAAAAAAAATCCCGAAACGCATGGGAGGTCTAATGTGTGTTACCCTGACAGATATTGCTGTGTTAAACCAGGTCAACACATAACGGGAAAATAAGACCGACGGACAGTCGCGGACAACTATTTTCTGTATTTCGGGGGGGAAACTCACCTGATACTGGACAGTTTTCTACTATAGTTACTGGTGACATTTGCAAAACTGCAACTTGAAGACTGACAAAGGATCCCTTGTGAACTGTCAAGACCTCATGAATGTAGGTTGGATCGACTTCTTATTCTGCATCCTTTTGGTTAATTGGATAAAATCACAACGCGTAAATGTTTTCCTAAAATTTTACTTGGCCATTAAATCTCCAGCTAATTATGTTAGCCAGTTAGCCACATTGCTACTTTTATTCACGGTAAATTTTACGGTCTATTGAAGTTTAAACGGCATACCGCACTCCATTATGAACGAAACTGAATGATAACTGTCCAATATAATTGCGTGATTGCATGATTTGCCCGATGGCGAGCTGTGGATAACAGGAAGCGGGGGTTGTAAACAGTATTCCTGCTTTCGGTCCCTCGGAAGCCATATATAGCTGGAAGAAACACTGCTTCCTCAATATATGCGTTTTTTTCTATTGCCGAAATTACCGAATGCGCACTGGTTAGCCGGAGAGGTTATCCACAGTAACTTCTAGTTAGCGCAAGGTCTTGGGAGGTGGATGAAGCTAACGTTAACGCCTCCACCTGATGCACAGCACTTTAAAAGAAGTATTAATAAAGGCAGTTTGACGGCTTTGCGCTCGGCACCGGGACACCGTGGTGCTCAGCGGGAGCTGTTCAGACTGCTTGGGTCCTGACGCCGGCGAATGGACCGAAACTTCGTTTGATGACCGAAATGACAAACATTGGCTACGTCCCCCAGTCCTCGGGGGGCACGTAGGGGACAACATCAATCCCGCTTGCTCCAAATTGTTAGGCATCCTTCGCAGTTTGTCCTACTCCGTTAACTGTTGGTGTCGGAATCTCCCCGAAATACATTTCTTAAAAATTCGCAGTTCACTTTGCCTCAACCGATTAAATTGATTGGTAAATAAGCATAACGAAAAGAAAGCACTTCTAAGAAGTAGCTTTGGTCGTCTGTTTGTCGCAGGTAACTCTCTAAAATACCATTTTATTTGTATTGAATTGTCGGGCAAAATGATTATTTTATATATTTCAAGTCATAGTTGTAAAATACGTGGTTAATACAATACAACATTGGATATTTGTGAACTAAACAACCGTTTGTTTAATTTGTTTATGTACCTACTAATACTACCCTTTCACAGGGCTGAGCATTTAAACTAACACTTATTGCTTGTTGGTGAACCTGAAGCCAGCCAGACAGAGGCAACTTGTAAAATGGGGACGCAAAATGTCCACGAGCACCACACACACAATGACCAATTAATGCATCCGGGGCCCCTCCAACAAACAGCCAGACACCACGATAATTGAGTAGACTGAGAAGTTAAAAAATCGGGTGATCTCTTTCAGGAAAAAGCCTTCTTTACTAACCTCTAAAAGTACGAGACACAGAAAAAGCCAATTCTTTAAAGCTCTCTCAGCTGCGTTGACACGACGTTTGCATTAAGCTAGAAGGCATAAAGCGAACTTCTTTCTTGCTTTCGGTTTGCGCACATGTTACGTCACAAACGGTTTACACATTCCTTTGCACGGCCCTCAGGAAGTGCGGCATTGACTTCCCCCTAACGGTCGACGCATTAAAATAACCGATTGCGCACAGTAAGTCATCACACTAAAGCTGTGACAGTTGGAGGTCTTTGCTTGCATACAGGATTGTGGGACTTGACCACGACCTAAATTGAGAATCCACGGACTGGGGTGTTTAACAGAACCCCTCTTTTCTCAAATTCCTATTGACTACTCAACCCCCCCCCCCCCCCCCCCCCCCCCCCCCTTATGCTGTGCTAATGAGATTTCCAAGTGCCCTGTGCCTTCACACAACAAGGACCATACCAGAAATGACCTTATTCATTTCTTTTTCTGGTTTTGCGCAGGTTTTTTCTGAAAACCATACGAGGAGTTTGCAGTTGATGGGATAAATAGACAGAGTCTGTAAAGTGAGTTTATCCAGTGACCAGGGACATTCTGGAGTGTCCCTATCCCTTATAGCTCCCTTATAGTGTTTGGTGCTGATGTGCAAAATTCACTTGGCTATTGTCATTCATTATTATTTATGTTGCGTTTCCATTGGAACAATTAAAGCCGCAAAGCTTTATCCTGGGATTAGCAGTTTTCCGGCTGGGATTTTGAACCCTGAACCATCTGGTTACGGCTGAGTCCAGTTATATTATTAGAGTGTTATTATCCAGCTTAATTTAAAAAGATGAAAGGAAAAAAACATTTAAATAAGCAGGAATGTGGATATGTGTACTTTAAATAATTAAAACAATGTATACTGCTATATTTTAACATTTATTTTCCAGGCAAATTAAATATTGTTTGGAGATTGAATTGCCTTACGTTTAAGTCTGTAACATTTCACTTAAATTGAAATATGTTTTTAAATGGATTTGTTGTCAGTTAAAAGGCAATGATTTTCTGAATATGAATCCCAAATAATGTTTATGGTCGGATGGACAGGGCCAAGGATACATTAAGTGGCTTCAGCTGTTATGAAAAGCCAGGTTAATCACACATATGCTATACATCTGTACACACTTTTTAAATCACTTTTCCCCAGATGAATTATATCAAAACACATTTGGAGCCATATGTTTCTGGATTTTTTAAAATCCATCTTGCCATCTGAAAATAAGATCAACACCCCTCAAAGGGTTTCCATTTTTTTAAACAGTTTTCAAAAAAATAAAATAAATAAATAAAATACTAAATTTTCTGACAATCAGTAGTAAAATCCTGATGTTGCAGCTCCTTGAGAAACATTCAGAAAAAAATCTTTACATCGGAAAGGCCTCGGTAGCATAAATAAAGCCGCTAAGGGATCCGCTATTGATACGTTTTAAAAATAGATGAGGTACAATGGTAATAAAACCGGCTTGCCTCTGCCGTGGCCCCGTGCTTGGGCAGTTACTGCGGCTCAAGCTGCCCGGAGTGCCATTAAGCACCAGACGGTTAGCCGCTTTATCGCGGGGCGCGAGATGGCTGCAGGTTCCTCTGATGTAAGGAGCGGTAAAAGGCGCGCAGGTTTCCGCGCATTTGCGCGCTCGCATTAGCGCCGTGGGGTGTTAATGCGTTAATCTCAGAGACCGCTTTTTTTTCTTTCTTTTTTTTGAAAATGTCTCCTAAACGGGCCCTGTTGTCACAACGAAGCGACCGTGCCGTTAATGAAGAGCATTACGCTGGCAACCGCAGCCACCCTGGGGAAAAGGGCAGGGAGAGCGGATTCCAGCGAAGGGGATAGGGATATTACAGCTCTTAAGCCCTGCGCACATTATACCGGTAACCTGCCACACAGCTGCAGTGCCGGGCACATTACAGAAGATCAGGGCAGTCGAGAGCGGGCGAAAGTTGGGGATTAGACTGTCACTGCGTACTGTAGGTAAGAGAGATGAAATGGTGCTTATTTCCCTCTTTTTCATTTTGTTTTCAGCAGACTCAACGTGAAGTTATTTTGTTTTGTGCTTCTCCTGAAATGTATCCTTACTCTCACGCACACACATGCACACACATGCGAGCACACACACAAACACACACACACACACACTCTCTCTCTCTCTCACACACACACACTCTCTCTCTCACACACACACACACATCTCTCTCTCACACACACACACAGTTGCACATGGCTGGAGACCCAAAGGCCCTGGGAGGCGTAACTTTGGGCCCTGATGAAGCTGTTTCTGTGTCTGAGCGATACGCTCTGTCTGTGCCACTCCGTGCCCTCGGTGTCCTTACCTTTGCTTGAGTTAACCAGCAGGGCCCCCGGACGGCTTCCTCCCCCCGATACCGCTCTCTCTCAGCCAGCAATTACCGCTCATCTCCAGCGCAATCTCCGCTCCGCAGCCGTGCGGCGGATCCAGCGCTGCCTCTCAGGGTCACACCCCCCCCCCCCCTTCCCCCCCTCATAGCAGCTTAATAACTAAGACCACGCCTCTTTTTCTCCAGCGCTGCTAACAGACTGTGCGGCCCCATTCCGGCCCACCACGCTTCAGTCCAGCCCAACCGCCTCAGTCCAGCCCAACCGCCTCCTCTGCACTTTCGCTCAAGGTTTCCGGATCCTTCCTCCGCTCCCTTTGTGTCAGCAACTGAGCACCTTCTCCCCTTATTGTACGCGTTCACCACCCAATACTGTATCAGGGCCTGGCTGACTAAGACCTTAAACTAATAACAGAACCTGTGATTGGTGCAAAAGAAATGCCATGACCAATCGCTGATCGTGTTATTGGTTTTGTCATGTGGTAAAAGGTGTTCGTAAATCAGGCCCTCAGTTTTAATGTGTTCAGTGTTCTCAGGATCTCAGTGGTGACTGTATCTTTTGCACAGACTGCAGCCCAAGGTGCTGAAAAGATTTTAACATTGTCTTTCCCACTTCGGCAGAAAGTTCATATTAGGAAGAGAGCCCACCGGAGGGAAAGTGACAGATGTTTATTATGTTTAGCAGGAACCCGCTTGGGTAGGGATGCTGTGGGCCTCCTCGCTCCTGAATAACCTTCAGAAAGTGCATTTTGTGAAGTAGTATTTCACGGGACTGATAGGAGCAGGTGTACCTCTTCTGGGTCACCGGGGGGGGGGGGGGGTGGAGGAATTGGGGCAGGGGGGCTATGAATCACGGGCAACGTGTGGGACGTGTGTCGCCATGGGAACAAGTGTCACTCTTGTCCTGTAGACTATTTAAGGGGATTGTCTGGGATCTCCCCCTCTCCCAAATCCTGCTTCTTTCCCCCATTTCCTCGCAACGGAACTCCCAGCTCTTAATTTGTCGAAGGGGCAGGAAATTCGATTTGTGAAAAATGACTGCGTTTAAAGTTCCCCATCTGATGTCATTAAATTGAGAGAGTGAATGATGATGGTGACGCAACAGGCACAAAGCAAGGCACTGCACAGACTTAGGGAAGTTCCGATGTTGTGTCTTCATTCTTTGTAGGGCCATCCCTTAGGCCACCCAAGTGTCTGTCCGTAACCTGGCTATCCTGCAGAGACGTAAATGAGTAAATTTGTGCGATGCCGCTTTCCATTGTTTGCGAGCCGAGCGAACAAACGAGAACACGTTTCGGGAGACCCAGTCAATCGCACGGTCAATATTCCTCACAAATGCCTGATTGCCACCGTGGACCTGTCCTGTTTGTGCTTCTCATTTTCTTTCTTATCAGTTGTGTTCAAGCTGCTTTCAAAATGACAAAAACAGAAAATGGCTGGTCATTATAATGCAATAAAGAATAATAAAAGCCTGTGACTGGGCAGTTAGACCAGCCGTGCCCTTGGTTGAAGGTAGGCTCCGGATACAGGTCTGATCCGGCTGCAGGTAATTACAGGCAATAGCACACAGTAAGAGGAAGAGGGTTTAAAAGCCTCAGCTGCTGACAGAAATCTGTGTGACGTGAAGCTGAACACGCCAGTGAGGCGTGATGAAGATCAAAGTGTGGAGTTTAAAGATCCGCAGGGCAGGGGGGAGCAGGATGCCCCCCACCTCCCAGGGTTGAGGGCTGGTCTAGTCTGGGGCTTGGTGTGGATGTGGATGCCGTGTTCAGGACCTGTGACAGGCCCTCCTCTCACCTGGGCAGTTTGGCAGTATGGCAGTATGGCAGTATGGCAGTTTGGCAGTTTGGCAGTATGGCAGTTTGGCAGTTTGGCAGTTTGGCAGTATGGCAGTTTGGCAGTATGGCAGTTTGGCAGTTTGGCAGTTTGGCAGTATGGCGGTATGGCAGTTTGGCAGTTTGGCAGTATGGCGGTAACCTTGATAGCGCTGGCAGCAGTGGGCGGAAGGAGCGGCGGTTTTGTGTGCGAGAGCGCGTGTGACACACAGGCGCCCCGCCGGAGCCACGGCAGGAGCCTGTCACTGCTCGCTAGCATCATCAGCCGGCGTCACGGCAGCACTGAACGCCTGCATCCGGCAACTCTGAGTCGTGTGGTTAAGCCAGGTTCAGTCTGTAACTGTGTGTGTTAATCCAGGTTCGATCTGTAACTGTGTGTGTTAAGCCAGGTTCAGTCTGTAACTGTGCACGTTAAGCCCAGCTTGTTTTGTTGGTGTGTTTGCTAATCCAGGTTAATTCTGTACGTGTGCACGTTAAGCCTCGCTGGTGTAAACAGCAGGCCTGTGGTTTGGCTGCAGACAGGTGCACAAACACAGGAGGAAGGCTCACTCCCGCTCACACAATCGCTCCAAAACTCCTCCTTCTGCTTTCTCCCTCTCCCAGCTGGAAGGGGAGCTGATTGTAGACCAGCACTTATTATGAATAAGGGCCCTGGACTGTGGAACCACACAGACTAGACCCTGACAAAGAGGACGAGGTCTCTTCAGCGTGGAGGAGGAAGAGCTGCTTCGCCCGCTGCAGGTTTCTAGGGGCCGGTTCGTTAAGGAATGATGCAATCTGTCTGCTGGAGAGACAACAACAACAGGAGAGTGTGGGGGGGGGTGGGGGGTGTCGTGCGGGGGGCAGACATGTGCCGCCCCCTTCAACGTCGTTTACAGAAAAGAAAAAATGAAAACGTATTTTTTTTTGGCGTACTCGCTTTGCCACAGTTTGTCTTGTCTTTACTCTTTGTTTGGAGACGCATTGATGCCAAAAAGCGTGAAGTCGAGGCCGATTTGAAGCGGTGCGTGCGGGCGGGCTGCCGCAGTGCATTGTGGGTATTGCTCAGAGCGCGTGTAAATGGGTTAATGGCTCTGGGCTCCAGCGCAGCTGCTTTGTGTTGCACAGACGCGGTGTCCGTGCCGCTCGTCAGCGTGTCGCTCTTAAGCACGCGCCCAATTAAAATGAGCGGGACGTGCTGTAGCCCCTGTGCTGCATGCTGAGGGGCAGTGCATTAATCACTGTGAGGAGGTGCCTGTGGATCTTTAGGGTTATCCATCACCCCCCCCCCCAACCCAGCGTGCAGGCGCCAGCCTCTCGCTTAATGTCTCTTTCATTTCCTTTAATTTCGTTTCATTCCATCAGCCCTCAGCCCCCTGTTTCTAGAGCCGTTCTGTAGAAGGAGGCGGGCAGAGCGGCGACTGGGCGAGAGGGCGGGGGGGGGGGGTGCTGTCCGCGTCCCCGCTGCCGGGCGGTGTGGTTACAGTCATCAGCTGCTGACAGTGATCAAAGGGCACTCTCGCCTGGCTGATTGGCAGCTGCGGTTGCTAAGGAGCGGGGGGGGGAAACCCCCTCGGAGGGGCCGGGTGTGATTGACACGCCTCTTTAGAGGCAGCCGGGTTTATTAATACAACGCTGACGCGTAGCGGAGAGTCCTGGACTGGCTGCCTGTGACAAACGGGGCGAACCCCCCCCAGAGATGGGACCCGGGGGGTGGGGGGGCGGAGCGTGCGTGAGCGTGTACGTGTCAGACCCCCCGGACCCGGTCTAAATATGTGCGAGTGCAGAGACAGATAGACAGACAGGTAGGCATGCAGACAGATGGACTGATACAGTGAGAAAGACAGACAGATGGATCTGTCGTTCCCCAGGCTCGGGCATCAGAAGCGGAGCGCCATGATTCATCTCTTGTCCCTGTTGCTCTTTTCTTCCTTTTCTTTTTGTTGTTGTTGTAAATATAATGGGTTTTTTCACAACGGCGGTGGGCACACATGGAGAGGACACAGATCCTCTCGTTATCGGCGTTTATAGAGCGAATGAACCGTCTGAAGACACGTGATCAGCCTGTTAGTCACTGCGGCCAGCAGGTCCACTGCAGGTTGTCACTGTTCAGGTGAGCGTGATTGGACCTGTAAGGAAGCAGAGCATGGGAGCAGCGCTGTAACTAATGAAAATGGCACCTGGATACAAATGAGGCGGTTTTTTCGAGACTGTAACGGACCTCTGAAGCGAGGCGGTTAGATGCAGGCGGACAGAACTCCCCCTGCTTTCCGGGGAAGCCGTCCGAACGCGTTTATGTGTTCCAGTTTGTTTATTTCGGTTTGTTTATTTCGGTTTGCTTTGGCCTCGCTGGCCTGCCGGTAGAGCGAATGTGAAGCGGTGGAGATCAGAGCTGTGAGCTGCTGTGTCAGAGAGACAGAGGGAGCAGCGAGGGGGCCTGCGCTTGCACGCGCGTCGTTGTCCTCTCATATTAATGCAGTCGACTCATAAGCAGCTCTTAATGTAAATGTCCCTTATTGGGTTTGGCGCCAAATAATTGGGTTAGATCACACTGCCTTGGGTCAGCGAAAAAAGCAGGTCATTATTTATGGGTTGTGCAGAGCACAGCCAGCCTGCCGCTGCGTGTGGCTCTCTGGGGCGAGTGTGTTGCCGTGGTGAAGGTTTCCATCGCAGAGGGCTTGAGCCTTTTCTGGGTCAGCGCTGAAATAAAAGTCATTTTGAGGCGGCCATTTAGAATTTGTGTGAGTTGGCGACGTTGGTTCCACGCGATTACGGGCAGTACTGACTTTGGTAGGACTGTAGGTCGTGTCATGCTTTGAGCTTCACCTCTCAGGTGGTGAAGGGGACAGCATGATGTCACTTCCTGTCAGTCTTCTTTCACCATCACTGTAGTTTCTTTTCCAGTTGGCCTTGTGATTTTACTTTCAGTATATTGTATATTGTCTTTTTTTGCTCTTAGATAGCTGACCAGTTCAGACCAGTGGGGTCTTGTTCAGGGTCTAACACTGTCCGCATATACAGTAAGTGCATGTATATGAAATGTGGAAACATTCAGTGTAGTTCTAGTGAGGAGTTAAACAAAATGTAAAACCAATACAGCAGCAAGAACACGGTGAACAGAACCGTGGCCAAGCCCTACAACAGCCTTGCAGAGAGAAATCGGATCAGTTTGGGAGGGGAGGGGGCAGAGGCACAGCTGTACCTGTGGCGGAACGTTGTGTGGAGATAACTGCGCTCACACACCTGGGAGAGAGCGGCGCGTGGCGGTGAAGGAAGCGTGCGAAGCGTGACGAGTGAGCGCTCTGCAGAACGCTGCTCCTGCGGGCGGAGCGGAGAGGAGCCGCTTAAAAGTGTGATTTATGGCTCGTGCCGTTTTGGATAAGATGCCCTTCAAAAAGAGAAAATAAATAAAAAAACGAAAAAATGCGCTCTTGTGGGACTCTCTTCCCTCCTGTAAGCCCGTAAATAAACAGCCGCCATTCTTTGAAAGTGTCATAAAATTTAAATTAGATTTGGTAATTGGCGGCGGGTTGCCGGTGGCGACGGCGGCCGGAGCCTCGTGCTTTTTAGAATAATGCACACGGGCGCTTTGATCCGCGGGGGGGGGGGGGGGGGGGGGCCGTGTGAAGGAGGAGGAACGCGGGGGCCCTCCTTAAATATACGGAATTCACTCGGCGTCGGTGAGATAAACGCTGGAGCGGACGGAGGCTCTTACTTCCTGCTCCTGACTGCGTGTGATTAATAGGCCTTTCAGAAACAGGGGCTTCAGAGCTGCAGCGACTGTGAGCGCCGGCTCATCTCGACGCTGCGCGTGTGTGTTTAATGCACTGAGGGCGCAGTGCGTGTGCGTCTGAGTTATGTGCTCCAGGTGACTCACCGCGCAGGTGAGCCGCTGAGTTCTGCGCCGCCCCGGAATCTGGGATTGCCTGTCAGAGCCCCGGCCGGTTCATTTGTTTCGCTTTTTTTTGGGTGAATAAATAGGTTTTCATAACAGATTTGAGGGGGCTGTGAACATGCTTTGAGCTGCAGGCGGGACGGAGGGAGCCCATTTTTCCAGCACTGAGGGGGGGGGGGGGGCGGCGGTGGCAGAGATGCATTTTCGAGGCCTGCAGCGACTCTCGATTCACCGTCTCCATGGCGATCCTAAATCGCCCGCTCCTCACCGTTCTGTGGAGTTCTGCAGCTGAACTTGTTGGGTGAGTCTCACCTAATCTCAACTCAATTACCATCAAAAATAAAAAATAAAAAAAATGAAAAAATTCATGTGGAAAGTGCGTTTTTCCTCTTCACTGAAAAAGAAGCAGAAGTGAAACCTGTGCTTCGTGACGACCCCTGGGGGCCTCGTGGGCGTCGCCAGGGGCCTGTGATTACCGCTAAAAGCTCGGGGTCGCGCCGGTTTTGGTTGCCGGGGCGCTGAACGCGCCGTTAATAATTACGCGGCTGAAAGCGGAGCTCTGGGAGCGGGATGGCGGCGCGGCGCGGCGCGGCGTGTTGGCGGCAGAAGCTAATTCCCGCCCTGATGAAACAGCGCCATCTTTCCCAGCGGTGTGCTTCAGCCTAATTAGCCCGGGCTGCTATTAGCGCTCAGCAGAACGGCAGCGCTTTCACCTGCAGCACACACTGCCCTGTGGAGCCGTGTCCCTCCCCCCCAAAATAACCCCGGCGTTATCCGTCCTGCTGGCCGTGGGGCGCCTGGGCTGGATGAATGTGTATTTGGGGGAGTGTTTACCCAGCGGTGCGGGGCGCTGCCAGCGGGAGCCGCTCCCGCTCTCTAACCCGCGGCTGCACTTGATTAGCGCGCCGCGGAGGCTAAGTGCCGCTCGGCGCCGTCGCCCGCTGTGATTGGCTGCCACTTCACCTGAGCACCTGGGCACCTGGCGGCGTGCGTCCCGGCCCTGAGCTCCAGAGCTGGAGCAGAGAAACTCCGCTGCGCTCCAGCGTGCATGATGCAAGATTTAATACTCAACATGTCCCCTGCGCGTGCAACATTGAACATTACACCAACGCTTTGAGCATTAAATCAATATTAAACAGCGTATATTTTATGAAATATGTAGATTTGTGGCCGGGCTCTGTGGGAGCCCTCAGTGGAGCAGTGTCAGTGTGCTGTTCCTGTCTGGGCGTGCGCTGCTCTCTGTTTCAGCTCCTGCTTCACACGGCCCGTCTCTTCACATTCTCCACTTGTGTAGCGCTTCGAGCTCCTTTAGTGCGGTAATTGTGCTGTGTTTTGTGTATTGACACTGGAAAAAAAAAATCCTATAATCTAACCTGTTATTGCTTGTGTGGGTAGTTCTCTCTGAATCACATCACTATATAATACATTTTATATATATATATATATATATATATATTTTATTTTTTTGGTAAATCTGCTGTTGCATGTACAATGCTTTGTGAAGTAGCCCACTATTCAGAAATGTTTCTTTACCAGATGAATATTTTAAATAATAATAATACTAATGCTAATAATACTGGCTGTCTGCCCTTGGTAGTGGTCCCTGGGCTTGTAGTGGGTGGGTCTGGTGCTGGTGCTGTCGGTGCTGGGCCAAACCCGATGTGACAGGTGTGCTGTGTCACCGCTGGGCTGCGGGGGGGGGGCAGAGTTTGGGGTCATCCCGCGGTCAGCGCCTCGTTCCCCTCTCCCTGTGCGCATCATCAGAGGCATCACAGGGGCCCCAAGAAACCCGTCCAGACGCGCTCCCACCTGTCAGAGTTAATTACCTCCTGCAGCCAGCAGGTCTTTTAAACGAGCCGTCTCGCATGCTGGGCCCCGGGGGGACAGACTGCGCAGGTGGGCCTCGCCTCCCAGGGCGAGCGGGAGAGAGGTTCCGCTCGGGTTCCGCTCGGGTTCCGCTCGGGTTCCGCTCGGGTTCTGCTGAAGGAGCCCGCGGAGGTTCTGCGCGCACGGTCGGCCCAAGTCTGTGTTTTTGCACGAGCTTGCAGTGGTTTGATTTCCTGATTGAATCTCTGCTTTTTATAGCTGGCCTGCCTGGCCCTGACGGGGGACGGGGGTTAGGGTTACAGTAAATGCGGGTCCCTGTGTTGGGTCCCTGTGTGGGTCCCTGTGTTGGGTCCCTGTGTGGGTCCCGTGTGGCCGGTGTTCCGTTTGGCCCGAGGTCCCGTGCCGTGCTCCTTCAGCAGGCTGACCGTGCTTCTCTGCAGTGCCGTGTCTGACTCTGGAGCCTGCAGTGTCAGAGGGTTAAATGGTCCCTCTGATGGTTAAAATAACAGTTCTCCACCACTACATCCAGCACTCATACTGTATGTGTGAACCAGCCCCTACACAGAGGAATCTTTATCAATAATAATAACAATGATGATTATAATGATGATTATAATGATGATATAATGATAATAATAATAATGATGGTGATGATAATGATGATGTTAATGATGATGATGATGTTAATGATGATGATGATTATAATGATGATGTTAATGGTGATGATGATGATGATAATAATAGTGAGTGACAGGTTGTGCCGTAGCTGAAAGCCTTTGCGTTGGACGTGCTGTTCTGACTCAGCCACTTGTAGCTCTTACTGAACATCCACTCCTGCCAGCTTCTCAGACTTTCTGAGTCTTTCTTGCCGTCTGGGACGGCCGCGTATATTTAGGAGCCGATAAGCCAATAGCGTTTTTATTCCGCTACAAATGGCTTTTAATTGGTTATCGATCTCGGGGCGCCGGCGTCACGGCGGGGAGCCGTTCGGCACAAAGGGCTGTGTTTGGTCTGGGCTCCCCCGCGCTGTCAGTGTGCCCTGTCCCCCCCCTCCCTCCCCACGGGGGGGTCTGTAAAGTTCAGGCACCTGGCTGGTGGCCTTCGCTCGATCCTGACGCCGTGCATGTAGATAACGCTGCGATCCATACTCCTGCTGATTGGACCGCGTCCTCCGCCTTTCCTGCGGAGACCCTGCTGTGGCCATGACGACGAAAATCGGGTTACTTTATTCGCTGTTTCGCTCGTTCCCTTTTGGTTAGTGTTAGCTGCTTGGACGGTTTTGCATAACATTAGCTAGCAATAGCTTGCAAAGCATTAGCAGGTTATAGATGGGTACTTCACTGCTGCTGATGCAACGTGGGTGCAGCCACCTGTAATATTTAGGCTATGACTGTGCTACACAGCGTAGATCTGTGGGCCCTCCTCCCCTCTGTGTCTGTAGGTGGGATTATTTGGTCTAGACGATGGGGAGGGGGTGGTGAGGTTATTTACCTGATGCTTCTCTCCCCTGCACGCATGCCACGGCTCCTTTTTCTGGAATCGCGGCTGCTCTTTCTTTTCGCGACACGGCGGCTCAGCCTCTGTGGCGGTATTTACAGCCTCTGCTGTGAGCCGCTCCCGCCAGCTGAAGGCCTGTCCTTCCCCAGGGGACCTTCCCCAGAGGGACCGGCAGCGCCACCGCGCTCACACTCACCTCCTGCTAAACTGCAGAGAAAATCAAAACCGACAGCCAGCCAAGGTGTTGTGTTCCTGTGTGTGTGTGTGTGTGTGTGTCTGTGTGTGTACTTGTGTGTGTGTGTGTCTGTGTGTGTGTGTGTGTCACGTGTGTGTGTGTGTGTGTCTGTGTGTGTGTGTGTGTGTATGGTTGTCTCCTACATTACCTTCAACATCTCACCTGTTCTGAAAATTATACGTAAAATAATTCAGCGTGAGTTTTTCCCTGGTTCTTAATAATAATTAGTCTGGAAACATAAGCCAGTTTTACGCCTAAGATCCCCCTACATTTCCCCGGGGACCAGGCTGTCCGAAGCACAATAGCTGCTCAGACTAAATGAGCTCAGCGAAGACTGCAGTTCTTACAACTTCCCGCTTGATCTTTTTTTTTTTTCCTTGTTTGGATTTTTTACTTTTTTTTGTTTTACTGCAGGTAATATGTCTCTTCTGAGAGGCGCTGGACAGAAATTCCCTGAAGGAGAGCAGCTCGAGGCTTTCTCTCTGTTATTTTACCTCTGCTGTTTTACCCAGAGTTCCTCTCTCTGGGTCCTGCTCCCGCACGGCCCGCGTTCCGCACGCTCTCTAGCCTGTCTCGCTGTCCCGTTAGTGTTTTTGGGGGGTGGGGGTGTTCAGTCACACCCACTCTGCTCCTCTGTGCTTGAGCTCCCTGGTGGGGGACCGTGGATTTTAGGAACCAGGGCTTGGGGTGGTTTTCAGATATTTTTTAAATTCCTGGCTTTTTTTTTTGTCTTTAAAAAAAAATATTTTTCAGAGATTAACCCGACCCCCTACTCCTCCATATGTTGGCTTTTTAGCTTGCATTAAAAATGGAAAGGTTTGGCTTTCCGTTGTGGTACCATCAATTAATAACCACTGTTTGCTGTGACCCCCCCCCTCCCTCCCCGCCTTTTAAGGAAATTAACATCTCAATACAAAAGCACGATTTCCAACGCTCTTATCTGTGCAGACGGATGCGCCTGGTTTCATAAATCAAGTGCAAATTGTAACAGAGCCTATTGGACTGAGACCTTCTTCCTGCAGATGAGTCGGTGTAATAAATAACGCTGCCTTTTTAGTTTTTGGATATTTTTTTCCTACAGCATTGTGTTAGATGCACTGCGGTGGAGCCACCCAGAGGTCCGTATAAGGCTGGAGGCAAAAAGAGTCACAAATCAGGAGAGACGGCTCACTCTATTTGTGACTGGCTGTGTGTAGGAACCTTTGTGTGTGTGTCTGTGTCTGTGTCTGTGTGTGTGTGTGTGTGTGTGTGTGTGTGTGTGTGTGTGTGCACGCTTGAGTGCATGCATGCATGTGAGTGCCTGTTTGTATGTGTGCCTGTGTGGGGGGAGAGGGGGTCTTTTGCTGAGAGGAGCTCTCCTCCTGTAGGGGGCGCTGTCTCTGGGTGCTGCTGTCCTCCTGTCACCCTCCTGCTGTTTCTGGAGTAGGGGTGGCGGGCGTGACGGCCTCCTTTTTCACGTACGGTCGGAGAATACCGCCGTAAATACCCCCGCCGTTCAGATAAAGATGTCGGCTGGACACGCCCCACAGGACGGGTACTCTATGGGTGTGAAATTGCGCCTCTCCTCTGTCCCCCGGTCCAGCCCGGAGCCGGCTCGCCATCGGGGAGCGCGTACCGAAATGAGCCAAACTCACGGACCTGCCTGTGGAGCTTTTGCACAGGACTCTTCCGTGTCAGAGGCGCTAGTCGCGCACGCTAGTGAAGAACTGAGATTGATTGTCGCGTGCGGTGCAGTCTGTGCTCTGTGCTGGCTGGGTGAACAGGGCCAAGCTCACTGAGCTCATTATATTGGCTCTCTCCTGGCTGAACCACGGACCCTCTGCTCACCTCCAGCCCCGAGCGCTGCGTTCAAGATCCGCCGCGGGGCCGAGCGCGAGCGGTTAGCGCCAGGCTTCCTGTGGGACTCTGTGAGCGCTTCAGACAGCGGCAGGCAGCTGCGCTTCTCCCAGAGGATTATGGGTCCTGAGGCGCGCCCCGGCATAGCAGACTGCATCTCTGGCGGAACGGCGGGAAAAGGCTGTGGGGGGGGGGAGGCCTTCTCCCTTCTCCAGGTTCAGTGTTGCGTACTTCTCTCTCTGCACCTGAGTACATTGTTTTTCTCAAAAACTAAAAAAAATTCTTGTTTTGTTTTGTTTTGCGCTGAACTTTGAATGCCCTCGCTGGCCGCAGCTGGTGTTCAGGGAGGCGCTGTGCTCCTCACACGTCAGCGAGGTGTGGGCTGCCAGGGCCTGGAGGAGGAAGAGGCGGAGGAGGATGACTACCTCTGTCGAGCTGCCCGTACCCGTCTGTGAGAGCCGCATCAGCTGCCCTTTGACCCCGGCGAAGGCCACGTGAGACGCGGAGCGGCTCGCCGGGACAAAGCGGCTTTTATTCAGCGCGGGCTGCGGGTTTGAATCCCAGCTCACACGCCTCCGCTGCCTGACCTTCGCGGCCCGCGATTGCTTCTGTTTTCTTTAAAACCAGCAGCAACATAAAAACGGGCTTTTTCTTGGGCACAGTCTCATTGGAGGCTTTTTTGCCGAAGGGCCTCTGATTGGACGGATTCTGTTTAATCTGGATCCATGATGATTCCCCTGCATATCAGGCTGAATGTCAGCGGGGGCTTCTGTTTTTCTTTAGCCTGTTGTCTGTTTTTTTTTCCTTTCCCCAACAGGAAGCGTTCTCACAATGTTGCTGCCATGTAGTGGCAGCGTTATAACACTGACAGAACATTCCAGTAACGTTGTGAGGACCTCTTGTGTGTTGGCGGGGTTGGGAGCGGACCGACTGGCCGTGTGGAGAGGGCTCCGATGCTCCTGTTCCCCTGGCTCTCTCTCTCTCTCTCTCTCTCTCTCTCTCTCTCTCTCTTCTCTCTCTCTCTCTCTCCACTCTCTACTCTCTCTCCACTCTCTCTCTCTCTCTCCACTCTCTCTCCACTCTCTCTCTCTCCCTCTCTCTCTCTGACTGTCGAGGATCTATAATCTGCACTCCTGGCACTTTTTAAAAACGAGTAGAGGCTTCCTCTGCTGATGGAGGGAGAGGGGGTGAGGGGGAGGGGGGAGAGAGAGAGAGAGAGAGAGATCTTAGGCGGGCGAATGGGCTGGTAATGGCGTGGTGTGTGGAATCACACCATCACTGTGGACTGGCAGGTTTAGGGCTGACATTGAGCCAAGGCCAACCGGGGAGGGTTTTATAAATGTATTATTATTTTTTACGAGCCGGTAAAACTTGCTTTGGCATCAGTTCCCCTCCCCCGTCCCTGCAGCCGGTGCCCGGGCCCGGTGACGGTGCTGTGCCCTTTGGCGGGGTGGTGAGGGGCGCCCTGTCCCTGGCCCCTTTGATCTGGCGCTGCGCGGGATGGCCCCGGTAACCCCCGGCGGGTGATGGGTGCGGAGCGCTGGCGTTCTCCGCGGCGGTGGCGGGTTTGATCTGAGCCCCCCGCGCGGCAGCAGGGGCAGAGAGGTTAATGACGGGCTCGGGCCCTGTGGCCCTGTCTGATCTGCCTCGACCTTGTCCAGCCCGCCCCGGCCCTCAGCGTCCCCGCTAACATGAAGGACAGGGGGGAGTCGGCCTGAATTGGATTTATGTCCCGCGCGCGCCTGAGGGATGGGGGAGGGGGCGGGGTGTGAGAGTGTTTTCTGGCTCATGGCCACAGGCCGTCCTGGGACCTCCCCGCCAAAGTCATCCCCGCCAAAACGGCACTCCGATGCAGATGGGGCGGGGCGGGGTGTCCTGCCGCCACACGGGGGGAATGTGGGGGGGGGGGGGGGATTAAAAGCGACCGGGTCAGCTGGCTAATTGGCTGAAATGTGTGTATAATGGAGGGGATTTATTAATGTCCTGGGTAATGAGGCCTCGGTGCTGAAGGGCTGCGGGGCGCGTCTGTAGGAGAGTAAGCGATGGCGCTGGTAAGCCGCCGGGTCACATGGCGGATTAGAGCTCGCTCGCTGCGCCGCCCGGGCTCCCTGGGCCGCTGTCAAGGCCAACTTCCTGCTCAACTTCCTGCTCGACTTCCTGCCCGACTTCCTGCTCAACTTCCTGCTCAACTTCCTGCTCAACTTCCTGCCCGACTTCCTGCTCAACTTCCTGCTCAACTTCCTGCTCAACTTCCTGCTCGACTGCCTCACTTTTCCCCAAACTTCCAAAGTTTTTGAAGTCGGACGGAGAACGAGGCGAGACGTCTCATTTTGCAGCGGCGTGGGCGGATTAGGACACGCATTAACGCACGCTCTACGCATTTGAGCTGCTGATTGTTTATAACCTCAAAATCAGCGGGGAAATAAACAGGAGCAACTGCGCTCTGTTTTCCTAAGATAAGCCGGAGTTTGAAATGGCTGTGTCACAGTTCTGCTTTCACACCGCGGCTGTTTTTTTTATACACATTTACTGTAATTGAGAAAACATGCAGTGACATTTCCTGTGATAGTCTAATGGACCTGTGGAGTAACTGTGGTGCTTGCGTTTGATGCCTCACCGTCACGTCTGAGCTTCAGTCACTCATTGATATTGATTGTGAGGTCAGGCCAGGTAGCTGGGTGGACTGGACCTGAACAGGAACATTGAGGGTATTTTTAGGGAGTGTGTGAATGCTGTGTATTGCTGTGTATTGATTACCCATCTCTCCCCCCCCCCCCCCAGACTGTACCATGTGTCGCCCCGGCAACCAACTGCTGCCCACATAGAGCTTGCGCCGCTCCCGGAGACCGCCGTCCGCACCGCAGAGGATGCTGGGAATGTGTCGAGGGCGCAGGAAGTTCCTCGCTGCCTCCCTCGCCCTGCTCTTCATCCCGGCGCTCACCTGGCTCTACCTGTCCGCCGGCAACTTCCAAGGTAGGCCTGGCGTGCCGCGCGGCAGCCTTCGCTCAGGCTGTCTGGGGAGGAGCGGGAGAGAGAAGCAACATTGTGCGCCAGTGCTGAGGGAGAAACATGGCTGCCTTTATTGTAAAAAGCAAGGCGCACTCTGACTGAACTGAGAATATAAACATGCATATTTAAACACGTTGTTTCTGAATGCGACTGCTTAAGAAATCTGCATTTACTGGCAGCGAAAAAGAGAAGAAAAAAAAAGCCTATCGCAATTCCATTTGGAAATTTCCATTTGGCTGATGAGTATGGATCTGAGATCTGAAGCTGGTGGCCCCGAACAGTGATTACAGCGTAGCGTAGCGGCTCTGCCTGCCGTGGTCACATCCCGTGTGACTCTGCGCTCTGAGACGGGCCTGGAACAGAAGGGCGCTCCGTCGCCCTGCCGCCCGCTTCCAACAGCGCCGCGGAGTTAATGAGCTGTTTGTGTGAGGGTTTACGTAAGAGCGGCTGTGAGTGGGGGGGGCGAAGGTGAGGTGGCGTTGGTGCCCCCGCTGCCCTCCGCTTTGGAGAGGTTAATGCAGAGTCCCTTTCCCACAGCTCAGCCAGCTGGGCCTACCCTCCCCCCTCACCCCTCACCCCCCCACCCCCTTCTGCAGCTGGTACTTCTCTCCTCAGGTCAGACGGAGAGCAGTAATACCCTAAAAGGGACTGTACTGTGAATACGAGTGGCGTTTTGTTTTTGGGATGGCGTCGTTTCTGCTGCGTGTGCACGGGAGCTCGTTCTGGGCGGCGGGGCAGGGCAGGGCAGGAGGGGGGGGGGGGGGCGCGCGTGAAGTCCTGGGGCACGAGAAGCTCGCCCGCAGAGAAGGGGGTGCAGCGCTTCGGGTTCCAGAACTCTCCGCTGCTGTTCTCCCCCCCCCCCCCCCGACTCGTTAATAACGTGTTAATGAGCCGCGCAGCCTGTCTGGACCTGATTACTGCAGCCAGACTCTCTCAAGTCCAGGAGTTTTTTATTTATTTTTTTCTCCCGGTGGTTTTTATTTTTTAAATTATTATTTTTTTTATTTATAATGACTGCACGGCTGAGATTGAAATTCTGCCGCTGTCACAGTGGTAATTATGATTAAGGCGGCAATTTTGGCTTGGAGGTCGCGGTCACCACGGAAACGACACATTTGTACAGAGCCCATAATAAGCTCCCCCCACCCGCCCACACTGAAGGATGCAAGGTAATTATTTGACTCAGTAGTTTGCGTCCTTTTTTTTTGTCTGAAAATGAAACCCTGGGAAGGACGTTGTGGTGTCAGCCGATGATTAGGTGTGAGAGCAGCTCTCTCTCTCTCTCTCTCTCCGGCACCGTGGCCACGGCGACGCTGGCGGTGCGATGGCCGTCTCGATCTCCGCCCCCTTTCAGGGGAGCTGTGTGTTTACGTGTTCCCAGCGTCTGGTTCCTTATTTATTTAGCGTGGTTTAAATTCTTTTCAGATCGGAAGCTCAGTTTCAGTTCCCCCCCACCCCCCCGCACCAGGAGAGGATCTTCACCTCCGTCTCAGTAATGTGGCTGAAAATACGCAGCTGTTTATCCCCCCCCCGCCCCCCCCCACCCCGGCCCCCGCCTCTGGAACGCTGTTGAAACGGTGTAGGTGACATATTAATGGGAAATTAATCTGGGCCAACTATTCCCCACAGTACCTGTGTACCGGAACTGAGCACGCCTCAATATCTCTGGCCATCCCAAGCAATTAAACAGGCTTCGTGTTGCTTTCGCGTTTAACGTGAGATCTATTAATGGGTGGGAGTGGGGGGGGGGGAGGGGGGGCGGGGGGGGGGAGCGGGCGGGCCTTCTGAGGGGATTAATCTCGTCGGTTTGTGTTGTGGAGTTGCACTCAAACACCGTCTCTCACTCTCAAACGCCACAGGAATGTTTATCTGCCTCCAGTGCGTCTCGCGCCTGCATTCTGCTTTATTTGAGAGAAGGCACAGAACGTTTTACACATTTTACCCCCCGTGGTTGTGTGACAGCTCTCATGTGATTAGACATGCTTCTGTAACGCATAGCTCTTTAGCCGGCTGTGTGTGTGTGTGTGTGTGTGTGTGTGTGTGTGTGTGTGTGTGTGTGTGTGTGTGTGTGTGTGTGTGTGTGTGTGTGTGTGTGTGTGTGTGTGTGTGTGTGTGGTGGTTTGTTGTGTGTGTGTGTGTGTGTTGTGTGTGTGTGGTATGTGTGTGTGTGTGTGTGTTGCGTGGTGTGTGTTGTGTTGGATCGATTCTGCGTCTGTATCTGGGTTAAAGTGGTGTTTTGTGAGCTGCAGTGTTCTGCGTGGCCTGTGATTCAGGGGATCCGTGGCTGTGGCTCATTTACTGGACGGGAAGTGTGGAGCCAGACCCCAGCACATGAAAAAGCAGCAAATGGAAATGAGAACACACACACAAGCATGAGCATGCACTTATGCACACACACACACAAACCCATGTGCACACACACACACACACACACACACACACACACACACAAACCCGTGTGCACACACACACACACACACACACAAACCTGTGCACACACACACACACACACACACACACACACACACACACACACACACACACACACACACAAACCCGTGCACACACACACACACACACACACACACACACACACAAACCCGTGCACACACACACACACACACACACACAGTGAGGGGGTGGAGCGTTAGCTGGGAGAGAGTTCAGACGGTCACGCGGCGGTGCGGTGTGTAGCCTGCAGCACTTGAGAGGCCGTTCAGCCCAGTGTGCGGGAGCTGGTTTATTAGCATGTTAAAATGCACACGTAATTGCTCATCTCCATCCTGGATTAGCCGCTAATACGATAATGAAACTGTACAGGCGTTTAACGAATGGGCCTAATTATGGATTATTGATGCTTAGGAGGAGAAAAAACAAGTTGGAGAACAGATGCCGTTAGAATGATGGGGCTTGGATTCTGAGTGGATCTCTTCAGCTGCTTCTTTCCTGTGGGCCAGAGTCTTTTTTTTAAGAAATGTTTTGCAGTGGCCAAACATTTTTTTTTTTCTGCGTGCTGTTTTAACAAACAACGTGAGAGTAAGATCTCATTGTGTGTATGTGTGTGTAAACCACAGGGGGGGGGGTACCTTCTTAATGCACAGCCACAGCCTGTAATTCTCTAACTTGTTGAATGCCTGGCGCTGTGGGCAGAGGTTGGGCATTTTCTCTCTTTTTATGAGGCGTCTGAATCGCTCTTTTCTCCCCTGGCTGATGAAAGGGGCCGGTAATGGATGTGTGGTAATAATGCATTTGCACCCCCCCCCCTCCTGGGGTGGGTAGCTGAGGCAGCGCTGCTGTACAGGATGTAAGTGATGTGCTGTGCTTCTCTGGGCCTACAGTGCACAGCGCAGTGCCCTGCTGCACTGAGCACGTGCGGTGGAGAGTGAGCGCGCTTTGGACTGATGCGGATGCATTGCGCGGGCGGCTGTGCGGCAGAGTGGTTGCGGGTTCAATTCCCAGGGGGTTGCTTGGTGTTTTGCTTGTGAGCAAGACACTTTAACGCTAATATAAAGTGAAATATCGAGCTGTACAAATGGGTTGTGAATGTAAATTTGTGATAAGTCCATCCAGGGAGTGTGAGAACCAATGTGTTGCCATGGGATACATACAGTGATAGTGATAGGTGGGGTTCTGTAAGCCAGCACAGATAGTGTGGACACACGCACACGCCCACACACACACACACACACACAGTGTGGGACCGGGGGCGCAGTCTAAACCCAACTCCAGCCCTGCCCTGGGGTGAGAGCATGGGGGGGGGGAAAGATTATATTTCAACAAAAGCTGAAGTGAGGTGACATCGCTGGGACACGCGGGCGCACACAGAAGCACAAAGCGGGTCTGGGTTCTGCTCCACGCTGAGGCACAATGCCTGTCAGCAGGGGAGATGAGAGGGACAGACCCTGAGTGAGCCCCGCCTGACAGCAGAGACGGCGGCACAGACGGAGAAACACGGCTGCCCTGGGGACACAGGCTGCGTTCCCTCTGCAGAGATGGAGCGCACACACACACACACACACACACGCGCACACACACACACACAGTCACACACGCACACACACACACACACAGTCTCACACACACACACACACACACACACAGTCTGACACACACACACACACACACACACAGTCTCACACACACACACACGCACACACGCGCACACACGCACACTCACACTCTTACACACACACAGTCTCACACACCACACACACACAAACACACAGTCTGACACACACACACACACACACACACAGCTCACACACCACACACACACACACACACACAGTCTGACACACACACACACGCACACACACACACACACTCACACACACCACACACACACACACACACACACAGTCTCACACACACACACACAGTCTCACACACACACACAGTCTCTCTCTCACACACACACACACACACACACGCCACACACACAGTCTCACACACGCACACACACACACCACACAGTCCACACACACACACACACACACACACCACAGTCTGCACACACACACACACACACACACATCTCACACACACACCACACACACACACACCACACACACAGTCTCACACACACACACACCACACACACAGTCTACACACACACACACACACACACACACACACACCAGTCACACACACACACACAGTCCACACACACACACACAGCCACACACACACACACACCACACACACGCACACACACAGATCTCACACACACACACACACACACACACACACACACACACGCAGAGTCCTGACCTGTGCCAGCGTCTTTCCAACAGCACCAGTCAGCGCAGGGCTTATACTCCGCCCGTCCCGTGTTCAGCCAAAAAATGCTGAGGCAGGACGGGTGTTTCCACGGCTCCCCCTCCCCCCTCCCCCCTCCCCCTCCTTATTTACGTTCCCGCTCATAAATAAAGGATGTGTTTGCGCTGGCGGCCAAACAAAGCGCTCTTGCGTGCGGTTAATTGGGACATCCGTGTAAGTCCACATTTCATTATGTCGCCCCTGTGCTGCCCGGCCAGCAGAACCGCATGCAGATTCCCCAAAGGTACGCCACGCCCGCCCGGCCTGCCGCTGAGTTATCACCGCTGCATAATTAATGAGGGGGGGGGGGTGTGCCGTTTGCGTGTGCTGAGATGTGATGCCCCTGGGGGGGGGGGGGGGGGGGGCTGTGTGCTGCTCAAGGCCGACATCTTTCCCTTCTTGAGTGACACGCGATTAAAAAAAAAAAACTGCTGAGCTGTTGTTTCGCCGCCTCTCGCTTCATTCTGTGTGAAGCTGGGGTTCTCTGCGACTGGCAGCTCTCCACGCTTCGCGCGCGGGGGGGGGGGGGGGGGGCTACACAGGAGCGGGGCGATTTCTGCCATCCAGAGGGGGAGGGGGGCAGAGACCTGCTCGACAGGCTGAGCGAATCCTTGAGTGGGACGTCCCGCCGGTTTTTGGGCACACGGACGGTCCCCGGGAGCGGGACACGCGCCTCGCTCGGCTGTGAAGTGCTCTTCCCTCAAACAAAACAAAAAAGAAGTGTATCTGTTCTTTTTCTGTTATTAAACCCAAGAGCGCTTTTGTGAAGCGCTTTGGGTCGCTAGCCGTTGCGTACTGAGCTATTGCACAGCGACCTGAGCGCTGTTTGTGCTGAAAGGGGATCGCCGCTGTCCTCTGTGCCCCGGCACTCTTAACCAATCAGCGACAGGCGGTGGATTAGCGTTTGTGGTGACCGCGAAGAGGAACGTGCGTGAGAGAGCCTGCGTGCGCGCTCCTGCTCGGGTTCGTTCTGAGTTCGAGCGCTGCCTGTCTCCGCTTCGCCCGCTGCTGGCCGCCGGACGGCCGTCGCCGGGGGAGGGTGAGACGGTCGCGTTAGAAACGAGCGCGTTAGCATCCCGCGCAGCCTCAGCGAGGAGAGGAGCGTCCCGCTGAGCTCCAGCCCTCTGCTCCTCCAGCGCGCCGCGGGGGGGGTGCGGAGCTCGCCCTTTAAATGAAACGCCTTTTATCCGTGTCCCGCCCGCCCTGTAGAGATGAGGGAGTTCTGCGTGCGCTTCCTGTAATGCACGCGTGTCCTTTCATCCGTCGTTTCAACAAAGTGATGTACGCAAATAGAACAAGCTCCAGGGTATTGAGTTAAAACACAGCAGTGGGCTTCCTGTTACTCCTTCCGTTGGTCTTCCAGGCCAAGCGCCCCCCCCCCATTTTATGAAAATAAGAGCTCTCGTGTATTGTGCGTTATGAAAGGAATGCGTTTAAATAGACCGGCGGAGGCGGAGGTGTCGGTCGGAAGATTCACGGCCTCGTTTCCCATCAGCCCTAGCGGTGAGCCAGCCCCTGCTGTGGGCGCTCTGGCCTTTGCCCCCGCCACGGCGTCTACACCCCACGGCGATAAACGCCTCCGTCCTCTCTCCTGTATCGTTTAGAGACAGAGCCACTCAACCCCCCCCCCCCCCCCCACCGTGCGTTGGCTTCGGTCCTGTAATTGCAACTCCTGCATTCTAAAGAGCTGTTAATTGCTCTTAATTAGACACATTTAAATCGTCTGTTGGGGGGGATGATTTACCTTCACATTATGTCAGAAATAGCTGCGCGCATCGCAGAGTATGAATATTGCATATCCACGTCCCCGGAGTTTTAATAATCAGTCAGATCAGTTGTCAGACAAGTAGTGCTTTAATTTTCTGTGGTAAGTGCGTTTTCCGTCAGGTTTTTGATGGGTAATGTTCCCTGTCGCCTGTAAGCCCGTGGTGTTGTTGGTTAGCTTGGACATTCGCCTTCTCCTTTGTCTCTGTAAACACGAGAACCTGGGGTGCAAAGTGACACAGCAGGCAAAAAAGCTGTGGCTCCTATCATAGGCTGGGCTCTACAGCTTAAACAGAACAGACAGTAACCTGGCTTATTAATGTGTGAATACAGCTTTAACAGCACAGACTGTGACCCGACTTACTCATCAGTGAATTTTGCTCTGAGGCAGCAGGACAGGGCCTTCATCCCACCTGTGGTGAGGGGCAAACGTAACACCCGGTGGCGCCCAAAAAAAAAAAGGCGGGAGAACATTAGTTAAAAATGAATCGTGCATAGATAAGTAAGAGTAAATGAGCCCGCATGGCGGCCGTCCCACTGGCGCTTCACCCGGCCCGCGGGAGTTTGCCCCAATGCCTTTTCACTTCTGTTTCTGTTTTCGCCAGTTTCTCTGTCGGTTTTGTTTCCCGTACGGGCTCTCCCCCTGTGTGGAATTCCCTGGTGCGTCCGCGGGCCGGTCTGCTCTGGTTAGTTCGGGAGATTAGGGGAAAAGCACAGGCTCCCAGCAGCGCGCTTCACAGACGGGTTTTAATTCACCCTCCACTTCCCCTTCCTGTGGGCAGGACCCTGTGAGCTTGTGACCCCACAGGTTGGGTCCTTGCCTGGACTGGGGGTGTGGGACCCCAGTCTGAGTAGCTCCTCCGTTTGACTGCTCTGAGGGTAGTTAGCGCAAGGCTAATCCCCGCCCCCCTCAGTCTGTGGCAGGGGGCAGGGGGTTGGGGGCTCTGGGGCCTGGGGTCTGGGCTCTGGGGGCTGGGGGCTGAGCACTGCAGCCGTGTAATTGAATGTTTTTTTGAGGACGTGGCGCCGGGGGCCGGGGGGGGCCGCAGCTGGGGCGAGAATGTAAGCCATGCTAATGCGCATTAAGATCAGCGCTCGCCTGTTTGTTTCAAAATCCTCACTGTTTTTTTTTTTGGCGGGGTGAGAGGGGGGCGCTGGCTGGGTCATGTAATCAGGGGGAAGGGGGACGGGGGGGCAGGGGGGTTTAATCCAGGCCAGGCCTGCCGAAAAAAATGTGACTCACTCCCTGCTCATGCGGAAAGGGTTTTCTGCTCGCTGTGGCGTTTCGGTGACGGGGAATGCCGGACCGCACCCCGTCCCGTCCCGCACCCCGCACCCCGCCCCGTCCCGCCGTGCTCGCCCGCTCTTTAAGAACAAGGCCCCGGGGGAGCGTAACCTTCCCCTGCGCCCGAGGTTAATGAGTATGCATTAAAACATCCAGTGCTGTGGAAAGCTGCATTTGAATTAGTTTAAAAGCAGGGTGAAAAACAAAATGGAGCCAGCTGAGTTCTGAGAGGAGGCACGGTGAACTATGAGTGCTAATTACTTTTAAAAGATTGCCGTGCTTTCCCCCGCCCCGCCCTTTCCCCCAGTTTACAATGCTAATCGCTGGGCTGTTTGGCCGCAGTTGGGACTGGTGCCACACAAATTCAGTACCAAACCATGGGCCCCCTATCCACACACTGGAACAGAGCTTTAACCAGTACCAGACGGCAGGGCCCTTCCACACCAGTGTTTTGGCACAGCGGAGCTGCTTGGCAGGCCCAGGCCCCTCGCTGCTCCTGCTGTAAGGGCCCCTCTGTGCTCTGCCGGCCCGGGCCCCTCGCTGCTCCTGCTGTAAGGGTACCTCTGTGCTCTGCCGGTCCGACGGTCCGGGCGCTCCGGTCTGGAGAGCAGAGCAGCGAGCTTTCGGCTGAGGCAAACGGTCCGGAAAGACCCGCTGGTGCAGAACACCGCGCTCAGTCAGGTTCTGTCCTCCTGCGCATCCTAACACCCAACACCCCTCTGAGCGCGGCCAGCAAAACAGCTTGTTAAGGCTAAATGGGTCGTGTTAGTCAGTCAGCCTGCCAGGCGTGTGACCCAAACCGGAAAAACGGGGATACCACCTGTGACTCCTCAGAGCCGCCGCTGGGTCTCTCCAGAACTCACACAGACGGGCCTGGTAACCGGTCCGCTTTCTTACCCCGCTGCCAGAGTACCGAAGGACTCTTTCCGGCTGCACAAAGCGGTGATATCTGTCTCGAGTATGTAACTGTGGTTATTACATCATATTACACTGTTATTACTGTGGTTATAAGCCTGCTATAACTGCTCTCCCCATGAGTACGCCAGAAAAGGAAGCGCACTGAGCCGACTGGGCTGTGAGGCGCGTGGCTGGGACTGAGACGGCAGCGTCTGGCGCCCGGGGGGGCTGAGAGACTGCGGGGGAAACAGAGAGGGCTGCGGAGGAAATCCATTAGCGGGGACAGGCGCTCCGCACACTGCGCCCTGTTAGGACAAGCTCGCCGCTGTGGGGGATGGGGGGGGGAGAAAAGGCCTCATGGAGGAGCGCAGAGAGAGCCGCCATTACTCTGCGCCGCGCGGCTAGCGGCTCGCTCTCTCCATTAGCGCGACCGCCCCCCCCATCGCTCTGCTGTCGTACGGGGGACTGGAGGCCAAGGCCTGCCCCCCCCCCCACCGCCTTAACCGCCCCCCCGCCCCCCGCGGGGGCCTCCTCTGTTTGTTTAGCCCTGAAAATGAGTGACGATATCATATAGGAGGCCATCGATCGCGCGCGGAGGATCGATGTGAATAATAATAAGAGTAATAATGCCGCCGGGCTCTCACTCTGGGTACAGCACGCCCCCACACGCCCAGAGCGATCCACCCCCCCCCCCCCCCCCCTCGGGCTCCTGGGCCACCGCCGCGCTCTATATTTACCCACACGGCCCGGAGAACCAACCCGAAAAAAAAACAAAGCGGTTTCCGTTTTTAGGAGTATTAGGAGAGGAGATTGTGGGAGATTAGGGGTGTTTGTCTGATAGCGTGAGCCGGCCAGCTTTCTGTACGGAGTCAATTTCATGGTCCTGCAGAGCTAATGAGGGAGTCAGTGAGGAGAGCTGGGGCTGCAGGGCCGATAATGTGCAGAAAAGCTAAACATCGCGGGTCCAAGCGCATCCTGCTGCTAATGGATGAAGTGAGGGAAAGTGTGTGGACTAACCAAACTATCCCCCCTCTCCTCTCTCCTCTCTCTCTCTCTCCCTCTCTCTCTCTGCAGTGAAGTCCGTCCCGCTCTCTCCGCTGGAGCCCCAGTCCCCCACGCTGCCAGGCTCGTCCCGGGACCGGCTGGCCCTGGAGACGCGGGTTCGGGAGGTGGAGGAGGAGAACCGGGCCCTGCGGCGGGAGCTCAGCCAGCCCCCCCGGGCCGCCCGCCGCCGTCACGGCAACCACACCCGCACCTACTCCACCGAGGAGGGCACGGGGGACAGCGAGGGCCAGCGGGCCGTCGCCGCCGGCAACGGCTCCGACTGCGCGCAGAAGCCCCCGGTGGACAAGTGCGAGGTGAGCGCGTGCAGGGGTCAAAGGTGACGGGGGAGGGTGTGTCTTCCAGCTTCGGTGACATCACAGTGCCACACGGACAGAACGTCAGGGCGTTGTTTACCGCGTTAGCTGGGTAGCCTGTGACGGTTAAAACCATAAAACCAGAGGGGGATTTGAAGTGGGTGGGCTGCCAAACTGTACTGCGATACAGATCAAAAGGACCAGCGTCTGTGGTTGGCATAGTAACACCGTTGTGCAGTGACTCTGATCTCTGCCCGGGTGCTGTTATGTCATCATTACCCTGTGATGCAGCTCGCCTTGGAGGTTACGAGCGCAAATAAAATACAGCACAGTGCAGCACATCCATCTACCCAGAATGCTCGGCTGAGCGGAAAACCGCCCCCCTCTGCCGTTTTAGTACCAGCGGTCTCGGCGCGGGCTCCTCGCTCAGCGGGCGACGTGATTGGCTGTCTCGTGGGAGCCACGCCCACACCCATCTGCCTCTGAGAATGGGTGTCTCGGGAGGTGGGGCTTCCTGAGAGATTATGAAATTTTAACATTTAGAGAAAAAAATACAAGAAATCAACTTTACGATTAAAAAAGACGCTCAGATTTGTTTAATTCTGCTTTTTAGAAGCAACAAAATGTCCGCGGCGAGCTGGTGGATTTTCAGTGTGTACTGTGCAAACGCTTGAGTCTTATTCACAGTCTCCTGGTGTGATTCTTTTCCCCCCATGCAGACACAGGGGGCTGTAAGTGTGTCAAATTGAATAGCTGCCCATGGCCACTAGAGCCAATTGAATTTCACAATTTCATAGCTTAATTTCGAAGCCCTATAGGCACACTCTTCAGAAAATCCTCTTCATGAGCCAGTTTACATATTCATTCAAAATGTGCCATGCGTGATTCCTCAGGGTGTTCATGTGAAATTGTGTTGCGACTGTTAATTGTAAATGTAAAATCGCCGTTGCGAAAAAAAAAAAGATATTTGTTCAAATACTTTGGTTCAGTGATGTATTGATAAATGCTGAGTTGTGTTATACAATGTCTTTTGGTTAAAGGCAGTGGCTATAGCGTTATCACAGAGGTGAAATAATAAGTAAAATTAGTGAGTCAGGCCTTTAGCTGAATACGCACACACGCGCGCACACACACACACACACACACACATACACACACACGCACACACACACACGCACACACACACACACACACACACACACACAGATCCGTGTGTGCTGCAGGCCCGGCTCTGCTCCCTGAACATAAATAAAATCCCGCCGCTGCTGTCTGACGTGGTTGTGTCACGGCCGCGTGAGTCTCTAACCGCCCGCTATACCGCCAGGCGCCGACGTTCCGCTCTGTCCTTCCCCAAACGAGCTACGCTAACCCCTCCTTCCGCTTCACACGCCCACGTTCCGCTCTGTCCTTCCCCAAACGAGCTACGCTAACCCCTCCTTCCACTTCACACGCCCACGTTCCGCTCTGTCCTTCCCCAAACGAGCTACGCTAACCCCTCCTTCCGGTTCACACCCTCCTTCCCCTCCTGTACTCTGCTTTTCTGCCCTTACCTGCGCTTTACTCCCATGTTTGAATCACACACTTGTTTACCTCTGACCATCCTGCATTGTTTTAATAAACAGCAGTGCCTTTTCACCTTATTTTTCAATTTTATCGATTAGTATTTTATCTTTTTTTTCATCTGGGAAGCGCTTCACTTGTGCTTCGGTGTAAGAAAAAGCCATTTAAAATGGTTTGTTATGTTTATTGTTAGCAGTAGTAGTGTTATTACACAGCAGCGCACACACACACCCCCACATCTCACTGTTAGCCTACCGCAGCGATCCCCAGTCGGTACACACAGTTATAAAACTGTGTGTCTGGGTCGTAGTCGAGTATTTCTTGCAGCTTGCAGGCGTTCGGCCTGTGGGCCATAATACATGTTTATAGTATGAACTGTGTTTGTGGTTATTTATTGTTTGCGTTGTGTTGTATTGCAGTTCTGAGCTTTGTATTTGTGTCAGCTCTTACCCCCCCCCCCAGCTCTTATTACTGCCCCCCCTCCAGCTCTTATTCCACCCCCCCCCCCCCTCCCCAGTTTATGTTTTTTACTGAACTTCTTGCTGCTGTTTGGTAGCTTGTAAAAAGAGGAGAGAGTGTGTTTTATCCCCCACTGTGTTTTTATCTTGGTGGGACAACCTGGTGTTAAATACAGCTGATAATAAAAGAGTGATAAAAGCGGGGTGTGGGCTGTGGGGAGCTGAGGGGGGGGGGTTTGGGGGGTTTTGGGGGGGTTTGGGGGGGGGGGGTGCTCTGGCTCATTCCCTTCGGCATCACAGCCTCCCTAATTGAATAAAGCCGGTTTTTCTCCCACTCACAGGCACTGTTTCTCTTTCATTATGAAGGGCCAGCACTGCTGGGGGGGGGGGCGGCGGTGGGGGTGCTTGATTTGTCACAGAAAATCAATTTTGGGATGGAGAGCTAAATTTGGCTCCATAAAGAATAGAGACCGTTTCTCGCCCCTCAAGTGCCGCAGAAGGGAGAGGTTCTGTGGAAGGACAGTTTTTCTGTGAGGTAAAAAGGAAAAAGGGTGTGTTCAGTAGCTGGGGGATTCTCCCATAGAACACTGGAGCATGTGCACTGTTTAAGAGCGCCAGGACGTTTTAGCCCTTGTGTGGGAGACGCTCACACTTTCTCTTCAGGCGATTGGGGGCCTGCGGCTTGCCGTAGATCATTCCTGGGTTTGGGGAGATCTAAATGTGTTACGGAGGGTTGCTGTGTTTCCCCGGCCCCGGCGGCCAAATGGCACATTTGAGCCGCTGCAGCCGGTTTTAAATGGGTGATTTGGTGCTAGCTGGGGGCCAGTTTGAGTGTGCTTAAAAACCCCCCTCTGAGTGTTTAGAGAGCGCGCAAAATGTATTTTACCCGCAGAACGGTGCTTTGTGTTCAGAGGCCAGCTGTAAATGTGATTTTTTTCCCCTTTCTTCTCCCCCCCCCCATGCTCACGAAGCGCGTCCCTGGCTGGCCATAAAAAAACAAAATAACGTCTCGTTCTCTCTCTCTCTTCTCCTCCTCCTCTCCGCAGACCATTCACGTGGCCATCGTGTGCGCGGGGTACAACGCCAGCCGGGACGTGGTGACGCTGGTCAAGTCCGTCCTCTTTCACCGGTGAGGCCCCGCTTCTCTGTGCCGCTCGCCCTCTCGCTGTGACGGGACAGGTGCGCTGCCCGAATCTCCCTCTGTGGCTGCTTTGCACCGGATCAGCCGGGCCTTCCCAGAACGCACTGCTGCTCCTGGCTCTCCCCTACTCTCACCCCGCTGTCTTGCACTTCGTTGCCAGGCAACAGCAAACCTCTGCAAACTGTTGTGAAGCCCTGGCCCTGTTTGCTCGGCTCCGCTTCGATGATGATGATGATGATGATGATGATGTTAGCCCAGAGACTCCTCCCACTAGAGGGCCTGGGCCTTTCCAACCTCGACAGCAGCCCAAAATCGCTGAAATTGGCAAGACTATCGCGGTATCTGTGGGACCGTCGCGATATCTGTGGGACCGTCGCGATATCTGTGAGACCGTCGCGATATCTGTGGGACTGTCGCGATATCTGTGGGAAGCAGGGGGGTGGGCGGTATGAGGCAGTGGGTGCAGTGCCCAGCTTGGTAAGGGTGCATGTCTCTGACAAACGGAGAGGGTGCTGTCGTGACATCTGTTGCCAAGCTACCTGGCCTGAGGCTCCATTGTTAACATCCGGCAGGTTTGAATTAACGATGTGCATAACTGCATTTTACATATCCAACTCGAGAGTGAACTGTGACTGATAACGAGAGATGAGTAACCGTGGTAACCGCCCAGGTGGCTGAGGGATGGGGAGGTATTAGAATTTAGCGCCAAACTTTACCGTCCCTGGGAACAGGTGGGTTTATTTCACACTGCTGAATAAATCATATAAAATAAATGGGAATGAAACTTGCGGGGACTGGCCGCGATAGACAGATGGTGAGATGGATGGATGCAGTTAATAGATAATAGAAAAGCGTTTTTGTATTTCTGGGTCAATCTCTCCGCCTCAAGCCCCTGCATTCCGTTTTCTCCTCTTTAGGAATGTAAATTCGCTCATCAGAAAACGAACTTTTTTTTTTTTTTTTTAAGACTGCGTCAGCTCCGCGCGAATCGGTGCCCTTTTGCCCCGCGGGGAGATGGGAAACGCAGTTCAGACCGGCTCTGGGTTCACGGCGGAGTGAGCGTGTGCTGAATCGGCCAATGGGAATCGTCTCTGTCGGGCGCCCCGGCGTTGGAATGCGAGCGGAGCCGTCCCGCCCGAGGCTCTCGGTGCCGTGCGGCCAGATCGCCAAATTCGGGAGCGTGACTCACAGCTGGGAGGAGTGTGAAGGGTCTCTAAGGGGCGTCCGCGCTTGGGTAACGTGCCACGCCCCCCCAACCCCCCAATCCCCCCCCCCCCACTCCTCTTCTGCTTCAAGAAGCCGTGTTTACTCCCCAAGTTCTCCTCCTCCTCTCCGCGAGTGAGAAATAAAACGCTTGAAGAGGCTGCACTCTGTGCCTGGAGGGGCGATGTGTGGGAATCAGGGGTTGTGCGTCGCGCCCCAGCTTCCTGTCTGAACCTCACTGGCCCTAATGAACGCTTCAGAGCCAGAATGGAGGGCTGACCATTAGAAACGCTGAAACGTATAGAGGGGCGCACAAACACGCCACCTATATAAACTAACCCCCCCTCCGCCCCCCAAACGCGTGTGTGTAACAGGGTAATTTACACATTGAGTCTTTAATCTGATAGTCTAGCATGCCCATACGGCTGCTTCATAAACAACCCTGTTATGACCCTGAGCCCATGCAGGGCTCCCTCAACGCTGTCACAGCGGCAGGACCTCTCCTCCTGCTCCTCTCTCTCACGCGCACGCAGTGCCTCACTGAGTCTGCAGCACGGAGAGAGGGAGAGAGAGAGAGAGGGAGAGAGAGAGAGGGAGAGGGAGAGAGAGAGAGAGAGAGGGAGAGAGAGAGGGAGAGAGAGAGAGAGAGGAGAGAGGAGGAGGGAGAGGGAGGAGAGAGGGAGAGAGAGAGAGGGAGGAGAGGGAGAGAGAGAGAGAGAGAGAGAGGAGAGGGAGGGAGAGAGAGAGAGAGGGAGAGAGGAGAGAGAGAGGAGAGAGGGAGGAGAGGAGAGGGAGAGAGGAGAGAGAGAGGAGGAGGGAGAGAGAGAGGAGAGAGGAGAGGAGAGGAGAGAGAGGAGAGAGAGAGAGGAGAGAAGCGGGAGGAGAGAGAGAGAGGAGGAGGGGGAAGAGAGAGGAGAGAAGAGCTTCCTGCAGGGGCCGTTAAGTCCTCATCCGCTCTGACAATTATTATCATTATGATAATGCCGCTGATCCCAACGCCGTCGGGGAGCGCCGCCGCTCCTTCCTCCACGGCGTTCGAGTGGCGCTATCAGTTGCCATGGTGAAGGAGGAGGAGATTAACGCTAAGTCTAAACTGGGGGGATGAAAGGGGGGAAGGTCTCCCCTCTAAATGCGCATCCAAGGTCAGGCCGTTACCCTCGGCGCGTGTCTGGCCAGCGCGGGGTTAAGTTGGGGGGGGGGGATCTGCGGCTGATTGTGGCGCACAGCCTTGTTTCGTTATGCCAGAACAGACACGCATCAGCGACACGGCGTGTGCTTTGTTGAAAGCGGCCGTAGGCACTGCTCAGAGATGGAGAGACTGAGGCAGTGTTGGGTTATGGACACGCGCGCGGTGTGCGTCTGTGCGCCAAAACCGGCTGCCTTCAGAAGAAAAAGCCAAACATAATGCGGTTACAGTAGCGCTGAGCTTTAATGCTTATGTGCCCAGCGACTCATTTCACCTCATTTATGTGCAAATTAAGACGCGGGTTTGCTTCCCTCCTTAGCCAATGGGCCTCGTTCATAAAGCATTTGCTCACATTTGATCGTAAACTGTATGATTCCACGAACATTTTGGCATTCGTCATTTTTTTTTCTTATCTGTATTTGTTCATGGCTGTTTCCCTATGCTAATGACTCGGGGTGCGGAGGTGAGTCCTCGCTCTGTCAGAAGATGGCCTGTGATTACGCTGCTCAGGTGGCTGCTTTGCTGTAATTGGCCGTCCGCCGTCCCCTGGCTAACTCCGATTTGCGTCTCCCGCGCGAGGCGTTATTAAATGAACTGTCAGCCGTCAGAAGTTGGCCCCGTGTTCGCTGACAGCTGAGATTGGCTTATTTATGTTTCACAAGTTGTCTTCCCAGGTTTTTTTTTTGATGGCTGAAATTGGCTGAAGCCGTCCAAATTGAATTAACGCTTCATCTCTGGACCAGTCAGATTATTTCAGATCACCGAGGGGTTAGTGGATATTTATTCACTTTGCCAGTTTGCGTGTTGGGCTGACGAGGAGGCAGCCTTGGACCAGAGCTGGGGAGCTGCAGACTGGCAGGTGTGCGAATAAGAAATCATTTCCTGTGAGGAGTTTTAAATCTGCGCGTCCTGGTTCGGCCCCTCGCGGTGTGTTACCCGCCCACGTTAGCGAGCAGCTAATGCAGTCCGCTCTGCCGCTCGATGCCTCGATCCTACCGGACGCCTACAGAGCCCCGCCGCTCGCCGCCATCTCCGTCGCCATGCCCACCGGGGTCACGCGGTGTCACCGGAACGTTCTGCCGCACAGCGAGCGTGGCGCTGCTGGAACAGAGCCTGTCCCCCCCCCGCCCCCCCTGGCCCGTCCGCTCCCACACGCGCGCCCCAGGGACTTTGGCGGACGATAGCGCCGTTCACCGCGGGGGCGTTTCCTTGCAGTTGTCATCGCTGTTGTCTTTTCATTTCTGCTGTTGTTTTTTTTTGTTAGTTTAAAAAAAAAAGAAACTCATTCCTGCTGTCGTTAGACGTGTAATGGCGTGTTCTGTGGTAGGACGCACATTTCACACACAGCCTGAGCTTCTTCAGAGGGTCCCCTGGGGAGGGGGGAGGGGAGAGGGGGGGTGCGGATCTGTCACAGAATTCCCTGCAGCACAGCGTTGTTGAGATAACAGCCAGCGCTCCCCTAACTCCCTCTCGCTTCCCCTCAAATTAATTGGTGCAGAGAAAATAAAAATAAAAACAAAAAAAAAGCAACAACAATGGAAAGGAAAGGAAAGGAAAGGAGAGGGAAGCTGTTGCTGCTCAGTGTGTTTGCGCTGCTCGGTGTGTTTACTGGGCCCAGCCGGGGGGCTTCCCAGGTGTTTGTTTGCACGGCTTTGTAGCGGCTCAGGAGGGCGGATTTGAGCTGGATCCCCCTCAAAGCCGCGGTTTTGGGGCCCGGCCGCCGTGGCTCTCGAAGCCGTTTGAGCCGCGCTGACGCTCGGGGGGGGGGGTCGGTGCACCCCTCCTGCTCCGCCACTTTCTTCTCCTCGCTTTTTAAGTCTTTCTGCGCATTTATTTCAAAACGAAATGTTGATATTCATGGAAGTCCCTCGCCTTCGCCTCTTCATTTGCACTTTTCGGTCCTCCTCCTCCTCCTCTTTCTCTGTCAAAGAAAGTAAACTTAAGTAAGATGGCTTTGTGGTTGAAGCGGGAAACTCCTGGAGGGCCGCAGCCTCTGCTGGTGTTTGTAGTTTTTTTGTTGTGGTCAGGGGCATATTTTGGCCTTGGAGACCATGAGGCCCTTCATCGCTGTAGTCTGCCCCCGCTGGGATAGCGGCGGGTGAGGGCTCCACTGTGTGCGGTGCGGGCCTGTGTGGGGAGTCTTACCACCGTCTCTCAGTTCTGAGGGGTTTTTTAAAAACATTTTTCTCCCCCCTCCCCCCCCCCCAGACGGAATCCGCTGCATTTCCACTTCATCACGGACTCCATCGCCCAGCAGATCCTGGCCTCGCTCTTCCACACCTGGATGGTGCCGGCCGTGCGCGTGGACTTCTACGACGCCGACGAGCTCAAGGTGAGCCCCGCCCCCCGTCCCCCCGTCCCCCGTCCCCCCGTCCAGAGGGGGAAAGGCCCAGGGGTCAGAAAGTAAAAATCCCACCATTGTGTGTCTCCCACTCATTAACTCAGCCATCTGATTACGCTAATCAGCTCCACCTCCTGGCTCAGAATTTATGCTAATTAGCAAATCCCACAAAAATACTGTGGGAGCGAAATACCGGGGAGGACTTTTTACTTCCTGGAGCCTGGATTTCCCGCCTCTGCGAGGGTTCCTCCCGTGTTTGCTGAAGTCAGGCGCTGCTGACTGGCCCAACAAAGATGAAAGCCGGGCATTATGGGAAATTAGGCAAACGCACAGCTGGTGGCGGGTGAAATAAGCCATGGCTGCTGGCTGCGTGCGACGCGCGGTAATGTGCGTAAACAATTAAGAGGCGCGTTGGTGAGAAGGCCCGGGAAGCTTGCTGAGCGGGGAGCTGTTATGGAGCCCTCTCCTCCGCTCGCTCTGTCCATTCTCCATCTGTGCCCAGCGCTGATCGCACTGTGATGGCGATGAGCAGATTGCCAGGCCTGCTGCACCTCACACAGGTTTCTCTGTGGTGTGTGTGTGCGCTGTGCCTGTGTCACCTGTAAAGCAGCACAGCTCCTCCTCAGGTGCGCTGGGCTGTGCGGGGCGTTCAGTATGTTGACTGTGCTGTGTGAGGCGTGCAGTGTGTTGGCTGTGCTGTGCAGCACGTGCAGTGTGTTGGCTGTGCTGTGCAGCGCGTGTAATGTGTTGACTGTGCAGTGCGGGGCGTGCAGTGTGTTGGCTGTGCTGTGCGGGGCGTGCAGTGTGTTGGCTGTGCTGTGCAGCGCGTGTAATGTGTTGGCTGTGCTGTGCAGCGCGTGTAATGTGTTGACTGTGCTGTGCGGGGCGTGCAGTGTGTTGGCTGTGCTGTGCGAGGCGTGCAGTGTGTTGGCTGTGCTGTGCGGGGCGTGCAGTGTGTTGCTGCTGTGCGGGGCGTGCAGTGTGTTGGCTGTGCTGTGCGGGGCGTGTAGTGTGTTGGCTGTGCTGTGCAGCACGTGCAGTGTGTTGGCTGTGCTGTGCAGGGTGTGCAGTGTGTTGGCTGTGCTGTGCGAGGCGTGCAGTGTGTTGGCTGTGCTGTGCGAGGCGTGCAGTGTGTTGGCTGTGCTGTGTGGGGCGTGCAGTGTGTTGGCTGTGCTGTGCGAGGCGTGCAGTGTGTTGGCTGTGCTGTGCGGGGCGTGCAGTGTGTTGACTGTGCTGAGCGGGGCGTGCAGTGTGTTAACTGTGCTGTGCGGGGCGTGCAGTGTGTTGGCTGTGCTGTGTGGGGCGTGCAGTGTGTTACCTGTGCTGTGCGAGGTGTGCAGTGTGTTGGCCGTGCTGTGCGGGGCGTGTAGTGTGTTGGCTGGCTGTGCACACGTGCATGTGTTGCTGTGCTGTGCAGGGTGTGCAGTGTGTTGGCTGTGCTGTGCGAGGTGCAGTGTGTTGCGTGCTGTGCGAGCGTGCAGTGTGTTGGCTGTGCTGTGTGGCGTGCAGTGTGTTGGCTGTGCTGTGCGAGGCGTGCAGTGTGTTGGCTGTGCTGTGCGGGGCGTGCAGTGTGTTGTCCGTGCTGTGCGAGGCGTGCAGTGTGTTGGCTGTGCTGCTTGTGCGATCTGTGCTGTGCTTATCGGCGTGCAGCAGTAAGCTGAGGGTAATCCTTTAATAACATGCAGATTTCTCCTCTGCGTTCCGTGCGATTGCTGCTGTTTATGCCGCTCACTGGGCAGGATGCAAATTGTTCCCACTGTATTAAAGTGTGCTTTATGACGGCTTTCTTTATACGGGCAGAATTAATTTAATATGACAGCGTAATAATTATTTATTTATGCGCTGTTATTAATTGTAATCATTATTAGTAATTTATTATTTGGGAGAGAACCTCCTCAGCGCTTGTGGTAGCGCAGGCTGTTGAGCAGGATGAATGAATCACGCAGATGAGCTAACGCACGCCGCCGTTCGTTTGTTCTGTTCTGAAAGGAAAGTCGACTGTCGAGCGCTTTCCAGGCTGTGATTAGAGAGCTGCCAAACCTGCCAGTGACTCCCTGTGTAAGCCTTTATGTGAGTCTCTTTCTGAAGAGCTGTGTTTAGTGAGTGTTATTCTTCTCCAGTTCGGGACTCAAGTCTCCTGTTCCACTGCACCCCCAGACCAGTCTGGGATTATTTTGGGATCGCTGACCCAGGATAATCATGAATCCTTTCGCAGGCTTTCTTATCGAGAGGGACAGAAGAGAGGAGGTCTGAGGGTGAGGTCATGGGTCTCGCGGGTCAGGTCATGTGACTTAGCTGCTTGCTCTCGTTGCAGTCGGAGGTGTCCTGGATCCCCAACAAGCACTACTCTGGGATCTACGGGCTGATGAAGCTGGTCCTGACCAAGACCCTCCCCCCGGACCTGCAGCGCGTCATCGTCCTGGATACTGACATCACCTTCGCCACCGACATCGCCGAGCTGTGGGCCGTCTTCCACAAGTTCAAAGGTGCCGCCGCCCGCCTCCCCCTCGCACCCCCCCGCACCCCCCCCCGGGTCCCCCTGCCCCCCCCCCGGGTGCTGTTTCAGTGCCCCTCTACGGCGGTTTGATTAGATTTTTATCCCGAGCGGGGTGTCGTTCCGGCTCCTTCCTTCCTCCCCTTGGCTGGCTGTCAAAGATTACACAAAGATGGATTGGCCAATCAGCTGTCCCGGCCGTGGCAGTGTGGTTTTTTTTACGCTCGTGAAAGGATAAGAGTGCGCAAGGAGGCGGGAGCCTTGCCTTAAGGTCACAGCCGCAAGGTCAGGCCGTCGCCTCCTCTGTCTTACGGGGACCCTTGATTTATACCGGCTGCTTCCTGTTTCCTGTTGTGTCGCAACATCGGCGGTCGCCATTTCGGGAGAGGGCAGAGGACTTTCTCTTCATAGCCCACTTTCTCTTTTTCACTCTGCGTCCCGCCTGCTGAGCTCCGCTGCCATTGGTCCGTGTGAATTTGACTGTTAAATATGACCGTTATTTCCTGCACAAACAGCTGCTTCATAGAGGTTTCCGGGCCTTTCTGGGCAGTAGCATGTGCTCCTCCCCGCCCCACTGCTGTCCATCAGGTCTTTACGGGCTCCGCTAAAACCACCAGGTGCCAGGAGACGGGTCCTGATGTTGTGCACAGCTGCTGGGGATGTGCGGGTTGCCCTTTTTAAAGCCATTTCAGCTTGTACTGGAATCGGGACCATAAAATCTCTAAAGGCTTTGCGTGTACTGACCTACAATCCCACACACTGGAGTTTATTAATCCTTCCCCTGAGAATCTGACTCCCCAGGAAGAGGGATTGTCTGTTTTTATTGTACCGGGCAGAGCATTGAATGCTCCCACTCCTATGAGGCAGTGTCTGGCTTTTGGATTTGAACCGGCAACCCTGTGGGAAATGAGCCAAGCCGTAGCTCTGAGACGACGTCCACACACCCTTTGCGATGTGAAGCCTGAGAATGGAGGCTGCGCGAGGATGCGATCTGTGTGTGTGTGCGTGTGTGTGTGTGTGTGTGTGTATGTGTTCCTCTTGCGGTGGGGGATTCTGGGATAGCCCCATTGCTACAGCAGCAAGCTGCAGGGGGTGCGGATGAGGAATGGGGTGCGGGAACCCAGAGAGATTTATGAGCCCTGCTGTCCCACAGTGCACTGCAGGACACTGATGCTGGGGCACAGCATTAATTAAGGAGGAATTTTCTCCGGGCCACATGACTCCCCTCTCCCTCCACCCATGCACGTACGCTCCTGCCCTGGCTGTACCATCACCACCACCACCCGTACGGCTGCTGTTACACACGGTGTGCCCCAGGGCTCACTTTTGGGCCCGCTGCCAAAGTTACTGGCAAAGTTTGGAAAGTGGTCTTGTAACCTGGCAAAATGAAGCCCGGAGAGGACACACACAGAGCCCCCCCCCCCCCCCGCGCTGCTGCTCCCACCTCCCTGACTGATTTAGCGGCCCACCCCGTAGCGGTGGGTGTTGGGAGCCGGGCAGGCGTCAGCTTTACGGGGCCCTCAGGGGCCCTTATTGATGGCTGGTGCAGCCGCGGCCCGTCTCCCACCCCCACAGTCATTACTGTGGAGCCTTCCCGCCATCCCTCACTGCCAGGAGAACTGGCGGTGGGAGGGACTTCATTAATAGACAACACCCCCCCTCGGGGTCTTGCTCCCCCACCCCCCGCCAATCGAGACCACCGTCGGCCTTGTTGAGTTCCGTCCCCGGTGTGATTGATTCGCGCGGCCTCCCAAGGCGAAGCCTCCTTTTCTCTCGTCCGCTCTGTGCCTGGGCGGGGGGGGGGGGCGTGGCTTGATGGATGGCCCACGGTGTAAATCTGGACGCTTTTGTAGGTTTTTGTGACGTGGGTCAAGGGGGGAGAACCCGCGGTGCAATTCCATTTTATTAATGGTAAATCAATTGACATACAGTGATACACTATATAAAAGCACCAACCCCCCCCCAACCCCATCCCCGGAAGCGGTTTGGATTGCAGCGCTGTGTGAAGGCACCTGTGTGCGGAGCAGCGTTAGCGCCCTGAGCTAGCCGAATGCTAGGCGGCGTAGCGGCGGACCCTTAATCAAAGCGGGGTCCCCGGGGGGGGCGCTGGGGCAGAAATGAGCCGTGTACAGTAAATACAGCGTAGCGCCGTGACAGGGGTCCCCCCCTCGCCTCGGCCTGCGACCCCTTCTCTGAGACGGATGGGAGGCCCGCGGGGCCAGCGGACATTTCTCACAGGCTGGGCGGCTCCCGGGACCAGCCTTAGCAACGGCCCGGTCTGGCAGCTTCCTGACAACGCTCGGCTTTGGAAAGATGGTAGCCAGATTGATTACACAGATTACACACACACGCACACATACACACACACTGCGCATACACGCGCACACAAACACGCACACACACACTGCGCACACACACACGCACACACACTGCGCATACACTCGCACACAAACACACACACACACACATAATGCGCATACACTCGCACACAAACACACACACACACAAACACACACACACACACACGAGTATTCAGGGATTCAGTGTTGTTTGATGGGTTTCTTCTGGCATTACTGTGAAACTCTGCTCCCTTGCAGACCCATGGCATAAGTTCTCCTGGTACTAAGCAATGGTGGCTACATTTCTGCGAGCTAGCTGCAGTTTCCCATCACCAATCATGTGGCTAACCTGGCCTGGGCAGTGCAAATGATGGTTAAAATAACCTACATTGCACTTGATCTTGCACTTTTCAGGAATCACTGGTTTTGATAAGTGGAGTGCCAGTGGAAGTCCTGCAAGCTGTGGTCGAATGGCCTAAAGTGGTGTACTCTGCCATTTTACTCAATTCACCAGAAAAATAAAACCTGCACGCTGCAAACAATAAGCAATATAGGTACACGTAGTCTAATAGGTTTGGGGAAAGGGCTAAACTCCTGCCCAAAATAATGACGTGTTCTTTATGAGCTGTGAAGACTTTATGGCAATGAAGGCTAAATGAAATGACCCAGGTCTCTGGCACGAACTGAACGAGCGCCATTCTGATGCAAAGTGCCTCGTTTCAGCCCCGAATCCCGGCCCCGGTCTTTATTTATTTGTTTATTTATTTATTCCTAACGTCAGGCTGGAGAACGTGAGACGGAGGCGTTGTTGAGCTGTTATTAGCTGCTTTATGGCTCATACCTGGGCGCAGTGGGATAGCTGTTAGTCAGCCCGTGTCTGGCTGTGTGTGACCCTGCAGGCCAGGCTGGCTGCTGCAGACTGCTGTTTTTGGGCGATGTGTGTGAAATGCAGGCGGGGGGGGGGGCACCGCTAAGGTGCAGTCTAAAGTAATGAGGGACGGGTTAGGCGGGGGTGGAAACTGATTTTTTTCTCCTCCGCATCCTAAAACACAATTAGTAAAATCCCGAACCAGGCGGGAGAGAGAGGAGTGGAGAAAGAGACGGATGACTGTTAGCAGGAGGGGAGGATGGCGTGTGGACGTCGGGCAGGGGGCCTGCGGCGCCTCACGCCATGATGCTCCGCCCCCTGACCACAGGAGCGCCCCTCTCTGTGGGTACAGGTCTCTCCCACAATGCACCTCTGCCCCGATAAGCAGAGTGGCCGAGTGGCTGTGACAGCTGGCACAGGGCAGTCTCTGTGGAGACACTGCAGCTGCTTTCCAGCTGTCTGTGTTTCAGCTGTGTGTGTGTCTGTGTGTGTGTGTGTGCGTGTGTGTGTGTGTGCATGCCTGTACGTGTGTGTGTGTGTGTGTGTGTGTGTGTGTGCGCATGCCTGTACGTGTGTGTGTGTGTGTGTGTGCGCATACCTGTTCGTGTGTGTGTGTGTGTGTGTGTGTGTGTGTGTGAGAGCGCCATGGTCTCCAGGCTCAGGGAGAGCTGGTCTGGCCTGTGGTCTGAGCGTCTGTGGGCTGTGGTCTGAGCGTCTGTGGGCTGTGGTCTGAGCGTCTGTGGGCTGTGGGCTGAGCGTCTGTGGGCTGTGGTCTGAGCGTCTGTGGGCTGTGGTCTGAGCGTCTGTGGGCTGTGGTCTGAGCGTCTGTGGGCTGTGGTCTGAGTGTCTGTGGGCTGTGGGCTGTGGTCTGAGTGTCTGTGGGCTGTGGTCTGAGCGTCTGTGGGCTGTGGTCTGAGTGTCTGTGGGCTGTGGTCTGAGTGTCTGTGGGCTGTGGGCTGTGGGCTGTGGTCTGAGCGTCTGTGGGCTGTGGTCTGTGGTCTGAGCGTCTGTGGGCTGTGGGCTGAGCGTCTGTGGGCTGTGGTCTGAGTGTCTGTGGGCTGTGGGCTGAGCGTCTGTGGCCTGTGGTCTGAGCGTCTGTGGGCTGTGGTCTGAGTGTCTGTGGCCTGTGGTCTGAGCGTCTGTGGGCTGTGGTCTGAGCGTCTGTGGGCTGTGGTCTGAGCGTCTGTGGGCTGTGGTCTGAGCGTCTGTGGGCTGTGGTCTGAGTGTCTGTGGGCTGTGGGCTGTGGTCTGAGTGTCTGTGGGCTGTGTTGTGCTGGCGCTCAGCTCCCATTGTAGGGCGGCCAGATGTCTGTTCCATTTAAATGTAAATGCGCTGCTGCAGGACTGGCCCGTGTGTGCCGCCCTCTGCAGGACTCTGTGGAACACGCTGGCGGGGCGTAGGGGCACGTGAGCTGTGTGCGACTCCCTCGTGATCCGCCAGTGTTTGTTAAGCGCTCCGGGACCATTTTCGGGTACACCTGTCCCATTTGTTCCTTCGGCAGGGGTGGTGATGGGGGTGTGCGGCAGGGGGGCTCGGGGGTCTTCACCTGTCTGCCTCTTCGCTGACCCCTAGAGGCCACATTGCTCACGCGCCTCAGCATGACCTACGCCCGTCGCCGGGGGAACCGCCACGTCCGTGCTGTCTGGAGGACGGACGTTGGAATAGGTCACTGCCAGCCTCGGGCGGCTGACCAATCAGCACCGCCCCCTGCAATCCACTTTCATAAATCTTGCTGACAATTAACGCGCCTGCACGCCCTCCCCCCGCCGCCCCGCCCCCACCGTGTGTGTGTTTAACCAGACGTGACGGGACTGGCGATCATGTTGACATTCAGCGGTGATGGAAACGCGGGGCCTGTGTGAGCCCCTCACCTTTCGCCCGGCTGGAGAGCTCAGTGCCTGCATGTAATGAGCGCTAAACCAGAGAAAAACATTACTCTCGCATCACCATGCTGCAGCCAATCAGGTGACACTTACAAAGCAACCAATCAGGACGCTGGACACAGGGAATGACGCTCCGTTGTCTGGTGAACAGCTTAATGCAGTGAGTGATAGCGGGAACTGCAGAAATAAGTGCAGGTACGTGGAGAGCACCATCAAGGGGGTGAATTCAAAGCCACCGAAGAGGGCAGTTTGGACATTTATTACGTGTTGTTGATGGTATCGACGGGGCCTCCTGTTTGTTTAAGGGTGACAGAAAGTTCAGTTAAGAGCCGTCCCTTTTCATGCCGGTTTTTAAAAAAAGTCACTGTCATTGTTTTTTTTTTTTAAAGGTCCAACCTGAGGGAGTTCTTTTATGATGCTCTTCCAATGAGTTTATTCAATTTTTTGAATTGGCTGCTTTTTAATGTGACAAGTTTCTGACATCATTATTTGAGGGAGGGAGAGAGAGAGAGGGAGAGGGAGAGAGAGAGAGAGATAGAGGGGGAGAGAGAGAGGGAGAGGGAGAGAGAGAGAGAGAGAGATAGAGGGGGAGAGAGAGAGAGAGAGAGAGAGAGAGATAGAGGGGGAGAGAGAGTCTGCTCATTGTATGAATCCGGCCTTGACCCTCTTGGCACTGTGTGGCCTTAACCTCGCCGCTCTGTGAAGCAGCCGTTGTGAGCCGTTGTTGTTTTTCTTGCGCTGGAGCGCTTTGCCTGCAGTTGAAGCGCTGAGCGGAATGAAAGGGCCTCAGAGCGCGTCCTCCTCTCCGTAGTAAACCTTGAAGGCGCTTGATTGAGTGATTGAGCGACTGAATGCAGGAAAGATTCCAGGGCCAGAAAGTGCTCGGCTTTTGTTAAAGCTTGAAGGTGCTTGATTTTTACTTTGTTAGGCATATTTTCTAAAAGACAAAATCTCCGTTGTGCTTTATAAAGCCAGAGGTTTCCCTGATAAACTAGTAACCTTGTGAGGGTGGGATTTTTGATTAAAAAAAGACTTGGTGTTAAAAAGTGTCAACTTTTTTATTAAAGCCCTGTCCAAATGCGTTTTTTTTGGAAACTTTGAGAGCGCTCCTGGAAGCTGATTAAAACTTCCTGAGTGACGCTGTGTGAGACCCTGTGTGAGAGACTCAGTTCTGACTTAGCTGAGCATGCTGCGCTTGTACGAGCCCGCTGCCATTTTAATTATTTTTCAGTAACAATCCACAAATTGTGGGGTAAGGTTCAGGCAACGGCAAATTAACACTGCAGTGTTCGCGTGTGTGTGTGTGTGTGTGTGTGTGTGTGTGTGTGTGTGTGAGTGTGTGAGTGTGTGAGTGTGTGAGTGTGTGAGAGTGTGTGAGAGTGTGTGTCTGTATGTGAGAGAGTGCGTGTGTGTGT